>NW_026931857.1:0-4930 GCF_032062105.1 Saccostrea cuccullata
TCTTAGATAATCAGATTTTAAAGTTATTTTTGCAGTTGTTAACTTCTTTTTCTAATTTGCTTTTCTTATAACAGATGATTAACCAAAAAATTTTAATTTCCAGCCAATTTCCACTTCCTGGTCACAATCTACAAACTCCTAAAAATAATGAGCCACTTTCACAATTCTTTGATCTTTATAAATTTATTTATGCTTTGGTTGAGAAACAAGAAACATGCTCATTCACAATATATTTTCCTAAATGTCGAAAAACCCCTTTTTGGCAAAGGACCTTTGGGAACTTTGGAATGCTAAATGGTACCCTAAGCAATGGTGGTAGATTTATATTAAAAAAATTTAAAAATATTTTTAGAAATGTATACTTTCAACGATGCACAAATTTCATCGATCATCCCTATGCATATTTATCTCGTAATTTTTAATACCCTGTTAACATTGTACTGAAATTTTAAAATTATTCTATTATTAGTTGTTTTCATGATTTTTGATGAAAAAAAAAATTGCTTGTAGAATTTGTCAGGAAACATCATTGGGAAATGAAGTTGGCCCCCCTGTCAAATTTTGTGAAGCCCAAAGTGCTTTGAATTTCAACTTTGAAAAAAAAGATAATATGATGAACAACAACAAAACAAAATAATAAATTGCAAGATGAATACAAGACAATTCAAAAAATTTTAAAGATATCCTCCTGGCTTACCAAGATTTTTTTTTCAGTTTAAGCTTACTTTAACTGAAATTTTGCCGATTTCCAATCGAGCATTTAATAAAGAAAAAAAAAAAAAATTTCAAACCCCACCCGTTCAGTTATCCCTTTTATACAGTTAATATAAAAAAATTTTGACACAAAAGATTTGGAACCTAAATCAGCATTTGCCTTCCGTTAACATGGAACTCCTATAGCCACTAAAAAGGGAACTCCTGGGGCCCAAAAATAACGATTGATTTTCGCCAAGGTCACCACGAGCATGACAACAGACGGAAACTGGTCCTTTAACAAAATCTTATCATACACTGATCATCTATAATGGTCTTTGTCAATCATTGCTGACCATTACAAAATGATTGATATTTTTATGCCAAAAAGTTGAATTGCTTTTCTTTATATCAGCATCTTGGCAATGAAAGATATAAATAACTTTTATTACAAGAATTTTTATTTTGCACTCCTTGTTGTCCCCCCCTTTCGCGAAAGCAAGGGGACATTAAAAATTATTCGTTTTGCCGTTTTTTTCTGTTCGTCTGTCCGTCCGTCACAAAAAAATTTAACCTTGCCCATAACTTTTGATTAAGTAGAGCTATGATTTTCATATTTCATATGTGTATTCCTTGTGATAAGACCTTCTTTGGGTACCACCAAATTTGACCTTTTGACCTTGACCTTAAATTTTACCAACTTTTACTCAAAAATTCCAAACTTTTTCTTTGGCCATAACTTTTGAATGGTAGATTCTACGACTTTCATATTTCAAATATTTATTTTTTGGGACAAGACCTTTCGTTGGATACCAACAACATTGACCTTTTGACCTTGACCTCGGAAATTTACGTACTTATGAAAAAACTATAACCTTGACCATAATTTTTGAACGGTAAGGGTTTTGGCTTTTATACTTCACATAAGTTATTCTTGTAAAAATACCTTTCATTAAAACCCAAAAACTTTGACCTTTTGACCTTGGCCTTGGAGTTTTAACTACTTTTTAAGAATTATAACTTTTTGGGCACAACTTTTGAACAGTAGATACAAGGACTTTTATATTTCACATATTTATTCTTTATGGCAAGACCTTTTATTGGATACCAACAACTTTGACCTTTTGATTTTAACCTTGGAGATTTCCATACTTAGGAAAAAAACTTTTTCCTTGACCATAACTTTTAAACGGTAAGGGCTAGGGCTTTCGTACTTCATATATTTAATTCTTGTGACCTATCCTTTCATTTGATATCAAGAACTTTGACCCTTTGACCTTGGAGTTTAAACTGCTATTTAAAAACTTTAACCTTGGTCACAACTTTTGAACGGTAGAAACTAGGACTATCATATTTTAAATATTTATATTCTTTGTGGCAAGACCTTACATATGATACCAATAACTTTGACCTTTTGACCTTGCCCCAAAAAAAAAAAATTTCGCCCACAAAAACACCGAAAGCGGGGGACCGCAATTCTTTGAATTTGCTTGTTGCGACTTTATATGTATTTTATAATTTCTTGGATTGCACGTATTATGTTTTTTAATTTAAAACTGTGATTGTCATTAAATTAAAACTTATAGCTATATCACCTAAAAGAAATGCAACACCCTAATTTAAGGGGTGAAAATTATGTACGGGATATAACTATGCACCAAAAAAGTTAGGACATCTTTTCTTCCAAAACAGTTATTTAACGGTTGAATGATTTTTAATTTCCCTTACCGGAAGTTGATTTTTAGCCATCTGAACAGAAATCAAAAATAAGCATTTTAATAAAATTATTGACTATATTTTGGGTTTTCAAGGTTTTGTACCTGTTAATCATAAGTCTTGTACTTGTAAGGGAGAGCTACAGATGTAAATATACACTACATAACAAATTTTTGGGCTCATGTGTTTCAAAAACATGAATGAGATTCCTTGACCGGAAATCCAAGGGAACTCCCAATTAAAAAGCCCCTTTTGAAAAACAGGCCCCAAAAAATGGCCCGAAAATTTAAATTTGCTTTTAAGACTTTGATTAAAAAGGTAAAAAACCCTTTAAAACCCAAAATATAGTCAATAATTTTTTAAAATGCTTATTTTTGATTTTTGTTTAGATGGCTAAAAAACAACTTGGGGGAAAGGAAAAAAAAATCAATTTTTAACCCCTTTTAAAACTGATTTGGAAAGTAAAAGATGTCCTAACTTTTTTTGCATAGTTATATCCCTAATAATTTTCCCCCCTTAAAATTAGGGTGTTGTTTTCTTTGGTAGCTAGTATAGTATTATATTATGTACAATCACAGTTTTAAATTATAACATAATACGTGCAATCCAAGAAAAAAAAAATATATAAAGTCGCAACAAGAAAAATTAAAAAGGGGGTGCTTTCGGTGTTTTTGGGGGCGAAATATTTTTTTTTTGGGGCAAGGTCAAAAGGTCAAAGTTATTGGTATCATATGTAAGGTCTTGCCACAAAGAATATAAATATTTAAAATATGATAGCCTAGTTTCTACGAAAAGTTGTGACCAAGGTTAAAGTTTTTAAATACAGTTTAAACTCCAAGGTAAAGGGGTAAAACTTGGTATGCAATGAAAGGCCTTCTACAGAACATCGTGAATACAAAAGCCCTACCCCCTTACCTTAAAAAATTTATGGTAAGGTTTTTTTTCAAAACTAAATCTCCAAGGTAAAGGGAAAAGGTAAAAATTGTTGGCATCCAATGAAAAGTCTTGCCACAAAAATACATATGTGAAATATGAAATTTTTATCTACTGTTCAAAAGTTGTGACCAAAATAATTCTTAAAAAGTAAAAAACCCAAGGTCAAGGTCAAAAGGTCAAAGTTCTTGGTATCCAATGAAAGGTATTTTTACAAAATAACTTATGTGAATAAAAAACCCATACCCCTTCCCTTAAAAATTTTGGTCAAGGTTATGTTTTTTCATAAGTACGTAAATTTCCAAGGTCAAGGTAAAAAGGTCAATGTTGTTGGTTCCAACAAAGGTCTTGCCCCAAAAAATAAATATTTGAAATATGAAATGTAAATCTCCATTCAAAAGTTATGGCCAAATTTTGGAAATTTTTTAGTAAAATTTAAAATAAGGTCAAGGTAAAAGGGTCAAATTTGGTGGTACCCAAAGAAAGGTCTTATCACAAGGAATACACATATGAAATATGAAAATTATAGCTCCACTAAGATCAAAAGTTATGGGCAAGGTTAAATTTTTTAAACGGACGGACAGACGAACAGAAAACGGACAACGAATATTTTTAATGTCCCTTGCTTTCGCAAAGCACAAAAAGTAAAATAAAATTCTTGTAAAAAAAGTTATTTATATCTTTCATTGCCAAAATGTATATAAAAAAAAGCAATTCAACTTTTTGGCATAGAAATATCAATCATTTTGTAATGGTCAGCAATATTGAAAAACCATTTATGAAAATTTATGATAAAATTTTGTTAAAGGACCAGTTTCCCGTTGTCATGCTGTGGTCCTTGGCGAAAATCAATCGTTATTTGGCCACGGAGTTCCCTTGTTAGTGGCTATAAAACAGTTTGGAAGGCAAAACTGATTCAGGTTCCAAACTTTTTTGTCAATATTTTTTATTTAATTATAAAAGGGATAACTGAACGGTGGGGGTTTAATTGATTTTTTTTTCAAACAGTGCTCGATTGGAAACGGCAAAATTTCAGTTAATGTCATGCTTAAACTGAAAAAAAATCTTGGTAAGCCAGGAGGATATCTTTAAATTTCTTAAAATTTTTTGTTTCTTTGAATTTATTATTTTGTTTTGTTTTTTCATCAATTTTCTTTTTTTCTCAAAATTTGAAAACAAAGCACTTTGGGTTCACAAAATTTGACGGGGGGGAAAACTTTTTATTTCCCCAAAAATTTTCCCCGACAAATTCTAAAGCAATTTTTTTTTTTATCAAAAATCATGAAAACAACTAATAATAGAATAATTTTAAAATTTCGTCAATGTTAACGGGTATTAAAAATTACGAGATAAAAATTTCATAGGGATATGATGAAATTTGTCATCTTAAAATATACATTTCTAATATATTTTGATATTTTAAATTTAAAATAAATCTCCCCCTCTTGGGGACCTTCATCATCCAATGTTCCTAACGGTTTCCCAAAAAGGGGTTTTAAAATTTTGGAAAAAATATTGTGAATGAGCATGTTTCTGTTTCTCAACCAAAGCATAAATAAATTTATAAAATCAAAGAAAGTGAAAGTCT
>NW_026931858.1:0-22500 GCF_032062105.1 Saccostrea cuccullata
TTATCCCAGCATCCCATCTTAACTTACTCCCAGTACACTGGGGGACAGGATGGACTCGATCCAATGAATGCCCTGTCCAGAATGTACCCTGAGGATGGAGGGTAGCCCGAGGCTAGAGGAAGCTCGAGGCCTTGGGGTTATATTGTATCTCCTAACCTCGTCTGGTGTTTGGGATTGTCTACGACTACGATCAGGGGTCTAATGAATTAAGGAGAAAATGTACTGCTATTTTTTTATCTAATAAGGGTGCCAGCTATCATATGCTCTTCATAAATAAAATTTACTGCATAAAGTATTTCACATCTAGCAAACAAAGAAACTGCAAGTAATTCTAGAGTCAAAACTTTTCCCTAGCAATAAAATACTTTTAAAGAAATAGTATTTCAAGAGTCAAAACTATATTTTAATATTTCTCCTGAACTCATGAACATTGAATTTTTGTTTAGATTAATCTATACAAGAAACTTTCAAATCAATATTTGCATTACCCTGAAAAAGAACAAACTACTTGCTGCTAGGTTCAAAACTTCAAATGCTACAATGTACTTACTGGAATCTATATTGATTTGATATAGAAAATTAAATATAAAATGATTTCAAACAAAAATGAAGGTAAATCAAGAAAGCATCGTTTTCAATCAATATGACTTAAATGCACTTGGTATAATGTTTCAAGTCTACTAAATTATTGATAGAAGTATTTATAAGTGAAAGCCTTTGTGCATATATCTCTTGGATTTTCTTTATAAACCCATCTTTGAACACTATTTAATGAAGGAAATACTTACATAGATCTCAGTCAATCGTTTGTCAATTTTGGGGGGAGTGTTGCTCCTCAGCCCTGGGGATAGGACGCTGGTCGAGCGGTTCCCCCTGGATTGAGTCCCAGTTCTGGATTGAGCAAATCCGATTTCATCCGTCGGTTCATCGACACCAGTGTCAGCTTCCTCTAACTTCACATCATAGATTGCACTGAAAATGGACCTAAAACAAAACAGAGAATCATTATATGACTCAGGGATGTAAATCATTTTGATTATTGCCCAATTTTATCCTTGTTTGGTAATACTTTCTGATATTGCATGCTTGCATGCATAAGGTTTTACAAAAATGCATACTACTTCAATGCAAAGACAGATGAATTCATAAACATATATAGAGCTTTTTAATTTTATAATCATGAACTTCAAATCATCACTGAAATACCTATGTATGTAACTTTTTATTGTACCAATGACCTTGAACTTACTTGAGGTGGGGTCTAACAGACTCCAGGTCATTAGGTCGGCTAAGCATGGCCAGTAGAACCGGGTCTGACACGAAGTAGAACCTGGGGAAGGCCCGCCTCTTGTTGTCGAGGTACTCCATCAGAGACTTGAAGCAGATCTCCAGCTCCTGCTGCATGTTACGGAGGAGGTTCACCTTGGGCACCTCATCACCGGTACAGCACTGTAATAGCATCACCAGAGATCAGAAAACAGGTTTTAATATCTAGATTATAGGTATGCAGTAATTAAATTAGAAGGCACTACTACCATTAGCCTGCATGTCAAATTGTCTCCTGCACAAAAATATCATTATAAAATTTCAAAGCTTGACTCAAAGTTTACTCAATTTTAATTTAGTGTTTATAGCAGCATAGTGAAATGTCTCTATTTTATGTTCATTTTAAGAGCCATTCTCTGTAATGATTTGAAATTTTATATAGGAGCTGCGGCACTCTAGTCTCAGAATTTCTCCAAACTCTCTATGATTAAAGTCATTGATACCCTTAACTGAAATCAGGCAAAAATTGGTTGCTATGTTATATAGTTACCATGGCAATGTGTCTTAAAGTTCGAAAAATGGCATTTTTTAACATGTTTAGAGCCCCATAGTTAACATTTGCAGCAAAGCAAAGAATTGGCAATGACTGTTTCCAAAAGTTGAAGGTCAGATGTCTCAAATGCATGATAAACATGTTTGGTAAATCAACTATTATATACGTTACTATGGTAACAAAGTATTCAAAAGTAAAAAAAAAATATTCACTGAATTTTATAAAGTCATACACATAAAAATAAAAAGTAATTATAGGATGAAATGTGACCAAATAATAGAAAAAAGAGCCTTGAAACATATACCAAGAACAAAATATGATATTTCATTTTGGTTGGCAATGGTTGCCAAGGTTTTTATACCACAGAGAGCATTCAAAGTAACACTCTGTATGTTTAAATCTGATCCGTATTCACTAATGGTAGTTAATTAAGAGCCATTCTTTTTAAAAAAGCACATTTCCTCATAACTAATGATCAATTTTATAAGATGTTGGTGTGCTCCAAGTTTTCACATTTGAAAAAATTCAGATTAGATTCTTTAAATAGAGTGTTGCTATGGAAATAAGCAGAAAATATACGCTTAAAAACCTGAAAAATATTTTCTTTCCTTGGATATGTACCCTTATATGTAGATTCCCAAAACTTTTATGATTGATATTTATTAACAGCTAACCTGACTTTTGATTTTGACTATCATCCAATCTCTAAGTGGATGCATGAAGTTGGCACACAGGGTTTAATATTGATATAAAGTTCAAAAAATCGAACATTTTCCCTTCTTGGTAACCATAGCAACACTGTTGTTTTATTCATCAAATTTTATCAATATATGATATTCAACTTCAGTTTTAACAGATAAGTACTATTCAAGCTGAGTCCTTTAATTTGTTTCTTGATTAAATGGCAATTTAATTCTTAATGCAGCGAAAAATAATTCACTTTTAAGCAGTGGTACTTTGTTTCCATGGTAACACTGCAAAGCAGCAATTATACCCAATTTTCTTATGATTTTGGTGTTGCAAGGTCCTAAGGATGCATATTTGCCAGTCTTGAATTTTCATGTTTTTCCTCAAGACAGTAGCATTAATCCAATCTTAGTTACTGGTTTTGCATGGTTACACTGTGTTACCATGGCAACCATAAAAGTTATTTATAGAATAATATTGCTTATACTTATATACTTAAGGTCTAACATTTTCATTGTTTTTCTTAAGTCGTTGATTGAGTTTGAGCATGTAACACCTACCATAAGTGAATACGGAGTGGTTTTCAGCACATTTCAGCATTTTAAATATATTCCAAATGTACTTGGTTACCACTTACTTAGAGATATATTCTTAACAGTTTCTTTACAGTATAAGTGACATCAAGGTGTCATGTTTTTGTGAGAATGGTTTGTTTGCTTTTTCTAGTTTTTGTTAAGCCACAGTGAAGATTTAAAGTGGCTGAAAATCTCGATTTTTCAAACTTTTCCGGCTGTTGCCATAGCAACCGAGACACATAGCAATGAAATTTTGTTTGATATTTGTTTCTGGTGTCAAGTACTAAGCATGGGTGAAGTTTCATCAAAATCAGTGACCATGCGTGGCAACGAAGTTTAAGTGTTTACAGAGAATGGCTATTAATCAATATGAAACTAAAAAAATCATTTTTCAAGTTTAAGAAAACAACTAACTTCATTCATTAAAACATATCTTTATATTTCAGTTCTTTACCTGTAGAACACCTCTCATCTCAAAGTAGGTAGTCTTCATCATCTTAGTCCAGCTTTTGTCCGTCCTAGCGAACCTCTTGGCCTCCAGCTGTAGTTCCTTGGCGGTCACAGAGTTACTGAACACAGCCTCCAGGTACTGCCACAGGTCCTGAACCTGTAGCCACAGCTCCAACACCTCGGTAACGTCCTTCAGCTTCTTGGCCCACAGTGCCGTGTCGTCCCTGAGGGGGGCGATGTACTTAGAGGTCAGCATGCTGGCCAGAAGAGCCTGGGCATCTTCCAGCTGTTCCAGTAATCGCTCAGTGGAGACCTTATCTAGGAACATGGGGCCTCGGTTCTTGTAGTGCTCAAAGGTCAACATCTGCTCATTCCACTCGTCTTCTGTGACGCGCTGTTTGATTTCCAGCTCCAGCTCTCGACTAGCACTCAGGCAGATTTCTTCTATGTCAGCCTTGTGTCTATAAAGGAATTTGGTTTCTGTAGATTTTGAAAATTTCAAATTTCTTTGCTTCTTTGTTTCAGTCTATAGATTTTGAAATGATTATCTATTTCTTTGCTTACGTTAACCTTGATTCCATAAGAAAATTAATGAATATGAGGCATGTTGTAGAAAAAATACAGAAACCCTGAATGCTCAGGCTTATGGTGCTCTATTAAACATTGTAGTACATAGCACTTAACTTATTCATTTAACCAAATGTACCCATTTTACTTCCAAGAGATCGCTCAGACTTACTTGATAAGTCCTATGTCCAGTAAATGGGACAGTTTAAACACGTTGGCCTCCAACTGGAACTTGACTCCTGTCACGTTCATCACATCCAGCCAATGGCGGTTACGGATTTCCTAAATAAGAAAAGATGTACTGTACAAACTATGCCAATCATGAGAAGTACATAAGTTAATATTACAGCTTTTCATATTCCTAAATTTATCTAGCAGCTACTTTATCTATTAAATAATATAGAGAAAATCAGTGTTCCCAGAAATTATTGAGAATATTCATTATATTTTAAAATTCATTTAAAAGTCAAAATAAATGTATTTTACATATAAATGGCTGAAAACTCTCATATTTGAAGGATGCAGTGTTTTCTGCTTGCATCAAAGATTCTTAGGTCTAGTTGCGAAAAAAATAGTTTCCATTCCAGTCTCTACATTCCTTTTTTGTTCTCTCTGAGCAGATACCCAGCCTTCCTTTGATCTGCATTACTTTCCTTCCCTGGGACTACCATCTCCTTTCCTTTTTTTCTTTTCTTTTCTTTTTTTTTTTTTTTTTTGCTTTAAATCAATGATTATCTTTTTCTTCTTTCTTTCTTTTTTCAAAATTTTGTTCCGCATGATGTAAAGAATATATCGTCGTTGTAATATCAAAATGTCGTAAGTTTTTTGGCACGAAATTTTTATTGCTATTTTGGAATCTGCAATATCAAATACAAGTTCTTTCAAAATGTCATGTCTCTAGGCCAATTAGAAAGTGAGATACAGACGTGTGATAAAAGCGCGTATGTCCATTGGATGCATTTTTTTCTGACAAAAGGTCGTATGTCTCTGGGCACTGACAAGGATGTCACTGGCCGTCTGATATCAAGGTAAAAATTATAATTTTAGTTAAATCTTTTATAATTCTTACTAAAAAATATGTTCAACATAAAAAACAAAGTATATTTATTTAATTAACGGAGAAATCAATAGAAAGATTGATGAAAAGTTAGATGTTAGGTTACTTCATGACAAACTGAATTGTTTTCGCAGTTTGTAACTGCAATCAATTTATGAGTATGTTAATTCATATAATACATTTTAGAGCGTTCTAATATCAGTTCGTACGCTTACAATACATTGCAAGGGTTTGTTTCAATGCTTTTCTGGAGATACGACAATTTGTACAGAAAAAACATCCAGGACAGAAAGAAAAACACTAGACATACGACATTTTGAAAAAAGATGTTTTTTGTCTCTCCTGAAAAGTTGGGATTTTTGACTTACGACAATTTGATATTACAGCGACGATATGGAAATACTGAGTGTTTGAGAAATATCCTCCCTTCCTTATACACATTATATATAGAGGTCCCAAACATGTTTTCTGTTTTTTTTAAAGACAGCAGACGACAGGAAGTACACAAAGGGAGATAAGTCATGAAAACTTATAAGAATAAGAGAGTATATGCCCTTTGATGAAATTAGCAATTTATTGACAAAAATTTCTCAATAATTTCTGGGAACATTAAATAACAGGTATGTGTAATTAAACTAGAACTGTCCAATAGGGACAAATACCCCCGCTGGGTTTTTCAGAGAGGTGCAAGTTCACAAATATTTATGGATCTATTAAGAGGTGTTCACTAGAATCAAATTAATCTATATAAATTTATATCAAATTCATTTAAAAAAATAATAAAGTGCAGTCAGCCTCAGCATGATACTCCCATTAAATATTGTTCATTCAATTATTACAAACAGTTTAGAGTGCAAGAAAATCATGTCAACCTTTAAAGGGATTTGCGTAATTTTTCCATTCCTTATAATAATATTGTTTAAACATCTCCTGTGGTGCAAGCTTTAATTATAACAAATAATCATCAGCTGGTTGCATTATAGCTTGACAAATGCCCCTCCTCCACAAACATACACATATGCACATGTCTTTCATGACTGGGACATGATGACCTGAAATTGGTCACTTGACATTTTAAAAAAAAAAAAATCAATTTAATTAATATGTCTTAAAAACTTGATCTATACCAAATTGATTTTAGAAATAGGAGACTGGCCATCAAATGACAAATTCTATTTAAACTGACCAGCAGTTCTTCTGTCTAATCCCCAAAGGACACAGATAATAGCTCCTTGATCAGAGATATGATTGAGACAGCTTCAGCTTCCCTACATAGAACTCATTAATTAAACTTTGACTGGATGCATGCCCACTAATTGCTATCAAGGGATGAATGGATCTTAACATTCTCCTTTGTAGTGCAAACAAAATGCATTATTGCATGTATCATTCTGAAATTAAATCTGAAAACAAAGATTTTGTATAAATTTGTTACAAAGATTTATACTGAAAAAAAAATTGTGTAATCTTGATGCATCATTTTGAATAAGGTTCCTGCATGATTCTTAAGATTTGTAGGGACTATCTACCAAAATTTATTTTTTTTAAATAATTGATTTAATTGGATTTTATATCATACTAAAAGTTTCAATCTGAAATTAATGTGGAAATGGCATACTGATTCCAATCCCCCACCCCAACCCCCACATACACACACAATATCATTAGTTTTAATTATATTATTAATACAATATCAATTAAGTTTTTTATACAATTTCAAATTAGTTTATTATACAATAACAAATTAGATTGAAGTTGCTTTTTCTAAATTCATTAAATTAGTTAGGCTAGTCTCTATAGGCTGATTCCCAGCCCAGTTCCCAAGAGACAGATAACAAGTTCTTGATTAGAAATGTTCTTCAAGTAAGCTCCTTTACACTAAACTAATTAATTTCTCTCTAATTTGACATGCAATTTTCTGTTATCAAAATTCTCCTTGACCAGTGCTTCATAATTATACCCTTGGGAGAGGTAGATTTTCTCTTATATAAAATAACATTTGTTATGGATTGCTGTAAAGTATATAATAAAAAAAATATTTTCTAAATTAAACATGTTTTAAATAGGGATACTGCAACATTCTTACATTTTTTGGGATTGTTTAATTCAATAGAAAAGTCAGTTATTTTTTTTAATTTCACTTTAATTAAAGGTCACAGTGACCTTGAAATAGGTCATGACACACCTTCTACCCAAGATGCATAAATTGGCCAAGTTTGATGATTGTAAGTCTAATAGTATTCTAGTTATGAGCCAAACAAAACAACAAAATAAAAAAGAAAAAATGCCTGTAAAATGCTGAAAAATAATCCAATCATGATGAAAATACCAGGTGCACACCTTCACATGGTGAATAATAAGTGTACAAATTTTCAGACAAATCCATCCAATAGTTTCTGAGAAATTCTCAACAAAATCTTGTCTACAGACAGACGGACAGACGGACATGGTGATTCCAATATACCCCCCTAAACTTCGTTTGCGGGGGTATAAAAATATGATACAAGTTTTTGGGTAAGAATAAATAGGGGAATTTTATAATGCAGTTGAAGGGGACTAAAACTAAACTATTTTACCAAAAACATGCTACTGTTACTTAGAAGTTTATTAATATTCAATTACCAGAAAATCTTTTTTTAAGAATTATACCCATGCAATCTCACACCACTTGTAGGCATGTAGCATTGACAATCACAATTTGTTACTGATTATTTAATACCATAGACAAGGCATACCAGCTACATATTGACACATGCACATGCTTATTAAAATGATTTAGATGTTCCAACTTCCATTTTACTTCTAATAAGGTTAAATCTCTAATAAAATTAGCTAATAATGTCTCTGAAAAAGACTTGAAAGACTCCATGCCCAACTTTCCTGCCAAAATAAATTATTAAAGCAATTAAACTTTAAAATTATCTTCAAGACATAAATCCAACATGGACATTTTTTAATTTTGACCCCCCCCCCCTTAAAAATTGAACTCTTTACTAATCAATAGCAGGAAAATTGGGCAATTAAAATTGTGAGTTTGATTCCTGTTAATTACAGACAGACATATGCTTTACTTACTGGTATATGGTATTTAATACTTCCCTGGATGTGAGCCATGCAGTAAAGAAGGGTTAATGTGAAAAAATATTATTGAGAACGGGAGTAAATGGTGGGTAAATGGATAAACAAAATACAGAAAAAAAGATGCAGGTAAAAATATTTAAATAAATCAGTAAAATCCTTAATCATGGAGGACTACAATTTATAAATTTAAAAAATGGACCTGTTGTATCTGTTATTTAAAGTACTACAGTACTATTAATTGTTACAGTACTAACTAAAGTTGAGGTGTCAGGATTTTCTCTACACATTACTGTTAAAGATATAATATATGCAGATGCCATTATAGCCATGTTACTATAAAATTAAGAGAGAAAAAAATTCATGCAGATATATTATAATTTGATATGGAATATATCTAGATCTCAAAAGCATGTTTGAATTCAGAATTGCGAAGGAAAAGCTGGTCAAATAAGAAAACTGAGATCTGGAATAAGGGATGAGAGATGTGCAATGGTTGGTGTATTTTGGTCACTATCTCTGTATTTATCTGGCTGATTACCTTGGAGTTGAGTTTTCGGAGCAGCGGGAACACTTCTAGGTAATTCTGTAGTGAGGTTTTGAGATCATGATAAGCATCCCAGTCCTTCAGCTTACTGGGCAGAGCCAGGCATTCATCCCAATATCCCTCCACCTGCAGAAAGAAAACAAAAGTTTTACTCAAGTCCCAATATTTGTAATAAATGAAAAAGCTCGAAGGTATCTTCTTTATTTAGGACTAATCTTTTATCAGAAAGGGTTCTTTGTACTAGATTTCTTTTGGCACAGACACAAAACCGTGGTTGTTTTTCATCACCATACCTCAATGAAAGCAGCATCCAAATCTACATCTGCCCACAGGGTGTCTCTAAATCTGGTATCAAATCGGATGAACTTTTGGAACAGTCCATACAACTGACTCAGCAGATCCAGTTCTTCACCGGTTTTATCCAGTTCAGGGAAAGGTTTGCACACAATACCAAACAGCTTCGACACAGACACAAGTGTGTTTCGTTTTGAGTCGTACAGTTTGTATTTCTGTTGGAACTCTTGCAGGCTAGCCACTGCTTTAGCTGGGGGAGTGTTGGGAGCGTTAGGTCCCTGAGAGTCAAAGGCATTCCTGAATTCCATAACCTCTACCACGAAAGCTTTCACATTTTTGTCCAGTTCCTGTTCAAAAGCTCCCCTGCGTTCCTTCAGGAGATTTTCTCGTACTTGTTCGGCAAGTTCCATTAGCTCCACCCACTTGTCGCGGAGTTGGTCCACCTCTTCTACTTCATTTCTTGGCAACCGAAGTTCAAACTCCCTGTAAAATATACATTTAATTCTCAATATATACATTATACAAAATATGTATTATTGAATTATTTAAAAAAAATCAAATTTAGGAAAACTACTAATTTTCAACTTATGCACTTGTACATTTCAAATCAACAAATATCATTTCTTATGATTGTGCAAAAAAATTTTGGTGGCAAACTAAAGGTTGAAGTGGTTGTCCAGTTAAATAAAAGCCATATATTATGTGATTGCTAACTTCTGTAGAGACCTTTGCACAATTTTCTGGAGTAACAGGGGAAACAACTCTCCTTGGAACAAACCTGCTGATATTTTGGGATTTTCTTCTGAATGCAATATAAATCTCACCTGAGCTTCTCATACATGGTTTCTATGGGGAGATAGATGCTGTCTACTTTGTTTTCCATGTCCCGGAGCTCCTCCAGTAACTGTAGAGCACTGTTCAGCTGGTCCAGAGACTGGACATGAAGTTCCAGTCTGTTACGGACATTCAGTCTGTACAACACTGCCGAATCCAGCTTTTTCTGTTGTTTAAAAACACACAAATAAGTTACAAATGGGTCATCTTCAATATTCCAATAATAATAATTTAGCATGTTTACCAGAGGCCTGTTCAACAGAGCAATCATTTGCAAGGGCACTCCAAAATTCCTTATACCTTCAACAGTAATGTTTGCGAGCACTTGCTCTGTCAAACAGGCCTCTGGTACATGTATATGCATTAATCTTTTTTTTCATCTCACATTATTTGTAACCAGACATTATACAATCTATATATGATATTGTAAATTGCATTAAAAAAAACATCATCGTGTTGGTTTCTGACTTCAAGAGAAGATCCAACAATTATTAGACCTAGGTTGCTAGATTTGAGGTTGCTTGAAATTAATAATTTGCAAAATGCCAGTCAATACCTTAGCTTCCTCATGTAAAACTGAAGCAAACTGGATCTTCCAGGCCATGGCGAACCCATGGAGAGCATATTTGATGGGGTCGGTGCCCAGACAAATACAGCCCACGGGGAGAACTTTGGGGATACTCAGGACTTTCTTCTCGATGTACAGGAATCGCTCCACCTCCTTCTTGATGTTAAACATGCCAGGTTCCCCCATGATGAACTCCTTAAAGTTACCATGGAGATCGTCCTTCCACAGGAAGTTATAGTAGCTGAAGTGGAACAGGTGCTTGTTGACTGTGGATTCCAGCTCTGAAAATTTACAATAAAATTCATATCTATTAAAATTTTATATAAAAAAACAAAACAAAACAAAAACCAAACCAAATAAAACAAAAAAAAAAACTTTTTGTGACTTTTTTAAAAACAAAATAATTTGAAAACGTCAAATTTCCAAAATGAAACTGAAATGAAGACTTTCACATTCTACATGGTTTTCAATTTTTTTTAAAGCCTGAAATATAAACACAGCAAACTCTATTAACTACTTTCAAACCTTCTTTTATCATTTTAAGTACTTTTAGTCAAAAAATCTGCAAAATGTCAGATGAATCATTTAAAATAAAGATTGATTCAATATATCATGCAATTCATTAAATGATACCTGTAAAACACAATGAAAACTTCTTTTGTAAAGCATTTCAGTATAGCCACTCACAAACAATCATGGTAAATGAACTATTTCACTATACTGGAAGGTCTTTTACATGCAAAGGGGGCTCAAGGTCTGAAATGTGCTCACTTCTCAGATTTTTTTTTTTACATGCAAGTCATGCATATCTACTCGTCATTACCTTTAAAAACAGAGGTAATTCCTCCTTTAAAACAGATGTAAAACTATAAATCCAAATTATAAATAAAGCAGACATGCAAACATTGATGACTGATGCTTAACTGTCAACATATATTAATTTAATACATAAATTAAGTTCTGTAGAAGATTGTTTTTTTGTCAATATTTCTGTTAAAGATTATGACTGTTTCAAACAAAGACCTTCTTTTATTCATGAATATTACTTCTAATTTGTTTTTATGAAGAATGTTTCTCAAGATCTCCAAATTAATTGTCATTGATGGATTTATAAACTGGTAAATCTCAAATTATACAAATATGTAGTTGTGAGTGCTCTGTACTTTTCATTGTATGTGTACATGTTTGACCTTGTACTCTAATTTTACCAGATCTGAGGTTAAAGTTCATGACCTTCCTCATGCTAATTGTCCTGTCCATCAGTATTGCAATCACTGCCATGAAGTTTGGTGCTGCCGCTCTACAAGATAACTTTGTGGCGGAGATTTCTACAAACTACGAGAATTCTATAGAGTTTGTCTCCTTCTATGGACTTCTGAATTTCTACATGTATACAATGGCATTTGTGTACTCTCCCTCTAAAAATGCACAATATATGGTGAGTAACTAGGCATTCACTGTATACAGGTTATTTTTTCATTCCATGTTATTTTTCTTCTTTCAATTTTCTTCTAGTCTTTAATTCCCCCAGACACAGTTGTGTTATAGAGATATGCTGTGTCCTTTATTTGTCTGATTTTGAAGTTATTGACCTTCTGAAAAATTAAGGGGAATAGGATTTAAAATAAAATGACAAAAACAATTCCACCATGCAGTAACTTTTTTACACAGTCTTGCTCAATACTGTTGATATATAATTGAATATTGATTTAAATGATGACAAATTTTTGCTTATGATCCAATAGGAAAGCTTGTTTATCATGAGAAGTTAGGGGTATTATTGGGAGTGTAATGTTATTATGATGTAATATTCACGATTTTAAATGTATTTTATTTACCCTTACCAAAGTAAAATTATTGCAGCAATATTGCCGCTATATTGCGGCAACATTGCAGCAACACATTTTTGTCACCAGAAACAAGCTTTTGGGGTTAGTGAAATATCACCGCTAGCGGCAACAACTTCTGGTGACATTCTGGCAATACTGCCAGAAAAAATGAAATATCACCGCTAGCTGCAACAACTTCCGGTGACATTCTGGCAAAACTGCCAGAAAAAAACTTTCTGGCAACATCTAGAATTACCCATGAGCCATTTGTTGAGCATGCTCAGTCATTTACTTCCTCTTTTTAAATAAAGTGGAGGGAATTCAAAGGCAAGCATGTTTTGCTTCATTACTGACTTGTATTAAGTTAATTAGAGTTGTTAATTGTGTACAGTGGGATTAGTCAAGATGAGTGGTAAGACTGCATAGTGTGGAATGACTAGAAAAAAGAATTTAAGCAGAATTATAGGAATGTGTACTCTGTCTCTATATCATCAGACTTGGTGAGTCAAAACCAATATTCTTTTTGAGATGAATGATTCAATGCAGATAAAATTGGAAAAATTATATGTGTTTCAATATTAGTGCTTGTGATGCATGCATACTAGACTTGTTTGTCTATATATCCTAGAGTAGCAGGAAAAGATGAATTAAAGCATGTAAATATTTGAAAATTAATGCAGAGTTACTGGAAATTTTCACAGTGGCATATTAATATTGTTTCTATAAACATTTTTTATGCGCCCGTCTCGATAGATCGGGGGTACATATCGATTTTGTCCTGTCTGTTTGTTTGTAAACTTTAACCTTCACCATTACTTTTGAACCAATGAGAGATAAAGATTTCATATTTGGTATGTCTACTCCACTAATTAAGTTCTTTCAAATGACATCAAGGTCAATGACCTTGTGACCTTGACTGTGACCTATATGCTAAAAATAGCTTTTTCGAATATTCATCATAACTTAAAATTAATGAAAGATAGAGACTTTATATTTAGTATGCATAATTCACAAATAAAGCTTTTTCAAGACACCTGAAGGTCAATGACCTTGAGACCTTGGCTGTGACCCATATCCTTAAAATAGATTTTTTGAACCTTGGACATAAATCTTGAGCCATAAAAGTTAGAGAACTTGTATTAAGTATGCACCCTTCATTAATTAAGCTCTTTCAAATAACACCAAGGTCAATGACCTTGGGACCTTGACTGTGACCATATACTTAAAAGAGATTTTTTGAAACTTCAACGTAACTTTTGAGTCATAAAAGATGGAGAATTCATATTTGGTATGCACCCTTCACTAATTATACTCTTTCAAGTAACACCAAGGTCAATGACAATTTGACCTTTACTGTGACCCATATGCTAAAAATAGCCATTTTGATCCTTTGTCATAAATTTTGAACTATAAGAGATAGAGACTTCATATTTAGTATGCATACTCCACTAATTAAGTTCTTTCAAATGACACCAAGATCAATGACCTTGTGACCTTGACTGTGACCCATATGCTATAAATAGCTTTTTCAAACTTTATTGCCACCAGGCGCATAGTGTTTCACAAACATATCTTGATTTTCATTCTGATGATCAACATAATTTCTATCTGTTCTAAGAATAGCAGAAGTAGCTATTTCTTATTGACCCTGTGGCTTGCTATTGTTTGTTATATTCCTCAGCACAGTTTGTTAATTGTTAGATTGATAGATCATTATTTCTATTAAATACCAATTTATATCTAACTTACATACGAAAAACGATATAATAATGCCAGAAGATGTTGCCAGAAGAAAAATATTTTGGTCATGATTTGCAGCAATATTGCCGCAACCCCTTTCTGGCAATATTGCCGCAAAACTAATTAACATACGAAAAACGATATTTCCGCAATTTTGCGGCAATAATGTCGGAAGATTTTGCCAGAAGATCAATATTTTGGTCATGATTTGCAGCAATATTGCCGCAACCCCTTTCTGGCAATATTGCCGCAAAACTAATTTACATACGAAAAACGATATAGCCGCAATATTGCGGCAATGTATTGCCAGAATGTTGCTGCAATATTGCGGCAATAAAGCCAGAAGATGTTGCCAGAAGGTCAATATTTTGGTAAGGGTATTCATCTTTTATGAAATTGTCTTTGAAAAAATATGTCTCCTACAATGTAATTTTCAACTTGAATTAAAGGTTATTATGAAAAAGAAATGCTTTGATCATGATTTTCTTTATTTATGACAGAAACAAACTTTAAAGAAAACCCAGCATTATCCATGTTGAATGATTCTGATGAAGAAGTGCATTATGAGTAAGAATTATTATTTCCTAAATGCAAATTTAAACTTTTACCCATCTCAGTACTGTAACTCAGATGGGTGTGCAATGAGCTTACACAGATGAGTGAGATGACTCAGATGAGGGACATGACTCATGAATGAGATGTAAGAATTCAGATGAGTGAGATTTGGAAAGACTCAGATTCATTAGTGAGATGTAAAACAGCCCAGATGAGTGAAATGAATCACATGATTAGTTTAAAAACATTGTATTTATATTGGCATTGTGACAATCTCATTAAAACTAGATGCTTGGATCCTCAAACATTTAACAACATCTCATAGGTCACGTCAGTGCGACCATAAAGTTAATTGCTCTGACATGACCCCAAATGGTTTGAGAAGTGGTAGCGGATTCGGAACATCAAATTTTAATTAGAATTGTTATGTTTCAGTGAAAGTACACTGGGCACTCAGAGCAATTATTACTGTACAAGCTATTTTAGTTTTTTTTTTTAACATAGTTTATTGTATAATTATGCCCCCCTTCAAAGAAGAGAGGGCATATTGCTTTGCTGCTGTCTGTCGATTGATCTGTTGGTCCATTTTCTTCACAACCGTTGCACATACTGAAATGAAATTTGGTATACAGGTATATCAGATGAATATCTAAGGAAAGTTCTGTTTTGGGTATGATTGCACCATTTTTGACAGAGTTATGCCCCTTGGACTTAGAAAAATTCCAAGTATTTGCAGTTTCCGTTCATTTTCTTTGGAAAAGTTGCATATTTTGAAATGGAATTTGGTATACAGATTAGTCAGATGAATATCTAGGTTAAGTTATATTTTAGGTACGATTGCACCATAATCGACAGAGTTATGCCCCTTGGAATTAGAAAAAATTCCAATTATACAGTTTCCGTTCATTTTCTTTGGAGAAGTTGCACATATTGAGATGGAATTTAATATACAGATTAGACAGTTGAATATCTAGGTCAAGTTCTGTTTTGTGTATGATCACACCATAGTTGACAGAGTTATGCCCCTTGGAATTCTTATACAGGAATAATAAAAACAATGAATTTTAGAGTAAACATTGCCTATATTTTTCAGATCCGATGCAGAGGAGATCAGTTTGACGAACAGGAGGGGGAATCGTTACCAAGACGAGGAGGAAACCTTCCATTGACGTCACACAAACATAGAACTGTGTACAGTGTCAGAGGGGATCCAATGGGGCGGGGGAACTGTGTGAATTATTCATAGTATAAACATGGGAACTCTCCATTGACATCAAACAAATCTAGATCTGTATACAATGTGAGGATGGATATCCAGGTGTGGAACTGTGTGAATTACTCATAGGTTACATTTCGACTCTCTCCATTGACGTCACATAAGCCTAAGTAGAACTAAGACAGGGGAGCTAATCCCATCTATGTCTGGTGACAGGGAAATCCAGTGTGGTGTGGAAATGTGTGAATGTACTGGGGTATATATAGAAATCGGATGGGAATTCTTGTGTAAAGAGGGATATACTCAGGACCAAAAATGTTAAAGAAAAGTGTCATGTCCAAGTTCACAAAAAGAAGGTTTTTTTTTTTTTTTTTTTTTACAAAAAAATCATTTTCATTAAAGTATTCAAAATAGTTTTACATATGTATACATGTAATTATCAAAGAAAAGAAAATTTTGATTTTAAAGATAATTGAATGAGTTTGACCAGTTTGTTTTCCTTCAAAATTCTTCATGTTTCCACAAGGTTATCTTGTTGCAGACTAATATGAACTACTACATGTAGTACGTGCATCGCGTAGAGTTTTAATGTTTCATTTTACAGTCATAGAACGTGAGGCAAGTCTTGAAATTACAAGTACTTTATTTCTGATTTTTTCTTTATTTGTTGTGTATTTATAAGATGCCTTTTTTTGTTTTTTATCAGTGAATGTACATCAGTTTTGAGAAATGTTCCGATCATTCAATGTTATTGATAAAATAAAATGCAGCATGTAATAGTTCAATTCAAACTTTTCAAAAGATATGTCTCTTGGTCGATATCTTAGGGGATAAACCCATAGAGTCCTCACTGTAGCCTTTGTAGTTTTCAGGTTTGTAACTTCGTCATTTGACTAAAAAAAAAGCTCTACCTCTTGTGTACTGACTGCCCCAAGATGGGGCTACCCACACATGGAAAGAAAAAAATTAAAACACAATGGATTTATCAGAGCATGCCAAAATGTTTGGTAGCATAAAGAGGAGAAATGTCGTTTCTTTTCCCATAGACCTTTTGATTGACTCCGCAAAGGAGCACAACTTTTGCAAAGTGTGGATTGGACTATTGTAGTCTTATATGTGTTGAAATTATGATCAGAATGTTTGATAGATGGTACGTACTGTTGAATTTGCAAGTAGATAACTAAAAGAGAGTTAATAATTATACCCCCGCTCCGAAGGAGAGGGGGGTATACTGTTTTACCCTTGTGTGTCTGTCTGTCTAGCTGTCCGTGTGTCCGTCCGTAACAAATTTTTGTCGCAGTTATCTCAGCAACTACTCATCGTAGATGCTTGAAATTTAAACACAATCTTCTCTGAGGCATGCCATATGGTGGGATACATTTTCGCTCAAATCCGATATTAACTTCCTGTTTGTGGGTTCGTCTGTCCTTTTCATACATAACAAATTTTTGTCGCGCTTTTCTCAGCAACTACTCATCGTAGATGCTTGAAATTTTAACACAATCTTCTCTAAGGCATGCCATATGGTGGGATACATTTTCATTCAAATCCGATGTCAACTTCCTGTTTGTCTGTGTGTCTGTCGGTTTCATACATAACAAGTTTTCGTCGCAGTTTTCTCAGCAAATACTCATCGTAGATGCTTGAAATTTTAACACAATCTTCTCTGAGGCATGCCATGTGGTGGGATACATTTTCACTCAAATCAGACATCAACTTCCTGTTTGTCTGTGTGTTTGTCCGTTTCATACATAACAAATCTTTGTCCTAGTTTTCTCATTAGTTATGCACAGCAGATGCTTGAAATTTTTTTACACACTTTGTTGAGGCATGCTATTATGGTGGGATTAATTTTGATATGAATCTGATGTCATTTTCATATTTTTCTTTGCATCTGCCTGTAATTGAACTTATGTATATTAACATGTTAGTGCTTATTTACATCAGAGCGGGGGTATTACTAGTGAGCATTGGCTCACAGATTTCTTGTTCAATATATATGAGAAACACTTATAAATTTATTGAGCTCCAGACATAATGCAGGTCTATTGTACTTTAAATTAAGTGAAAATACTTATATTCTTTTCAAACTATGTTTTACATGTTGCTAGATACTGTGATATTGTGCATACAGGAACTCTTAAGATGCCAAGTGATTTATTTCACTAATGTTTATGGGTTTCAATCTTTAGTTTTTATTCTGGGGTTTCTTTCTGAGCTAGTTTTTTTTAAAGGGGAGCAGTACCGGTTTGACCTACTTAATTTTTTTTTGTTTTGTTTTGATTTATAATTGGATATTATTTGTTTATTTTTAGAGATATGGAAGTTTCTGTATAGAGCACTGGAGTAACGTGATTTTTTTTTTAACAATTTCAAGACTGACTTGTAAAATAATTGGTTACATATTAATGACTAAAGTATCTAAACTTGGAAACTATCTTGAAAATGTATACAGACCATATCTGATTCAATATGTTTTTGTTTATTGACTTTGAGAAGCTTTTAATGTTCACATAATTCAAGAAGAAGGCAAATGTTTAAATTAAGAGTTTACAAAGTATTGATCTTTTAAATAAAAATGTGACCAACAGATCTAAGAAATCCAGAAAATACTTCATAGTTTAATTAATGAAACATCATAGAATATATTTTGGTTACAGAACAAGGTGGTAGATTTAGATTTATTATTGAATGATAAATGTCTCTTGATTATGACTACTTTAGAATTTGAAAAAAAAAGTCATTCATGATATGTGATATTATTTATTGATTGAATTTTATTTGTTTTATGCATATATCAAATTTTGTTTTCATGAATTGATAGCCAAAATATTTATATCCAATTAAATACTTAATGAAATCTGATTTATTCTCTTGTCAGACACTGAATTTGTTTAAATCACTTAGGTTGCCGATGCATCGTTTCTGTGCTTTTCATTTTTTCATCATTTTATTCCAATTAATATAATTATTCATCGTTTAAATTGGTATCTATCTTTCATGATATATCAAAACATTGAAGCACTGACAACTAACCATTGACATCACAAGCTGATATACAACCATATTAATTTGTCATGGAGTTATACAAGTCATACATGTACAGTTAAATTAATGAATGAAAAGGGAAGGCAATGTGTGTAAAGAGAAGTAGTTTGAAATGATATGAAATCACGGCATCTATAATTTAATTTTAAAGGACAGGCAATAAAATATGTATTTTAAAATATCAATGATACACTTAATTTTTTTTTAATATTGAAAAAAAAGAAAATTGTCAGAGTTCCTTTATTTTCAGAAACATAATTTCGGGATAAATCAGTCAAAACTTGTCTAATACATGTAGGCATATTTCCTTTAAATTGTACATGTATATAATTTGAAACTTATGGTGATATTTGATGTATATTTTACTTTCCAAATAAAAATAGCAATGTGCATTATAAAAGGGCCAAGCGATTGAAAGGGGGTACCAGGTATTTGAGTTAAAAAGGATATAAATACCGTATTGTCAGCCGTGAGTAACAAAACACTGATTTAAAACGCAGTGACGCAGCATCGATTTTGAAAGGAGGGGAAGCCAGAAAAAAATTACTTACCTGAAAGAATTTGAGAAGCAAAATAAAACAAACAAACAAAAAATGCCCAAACTCCAAAATCCTAATTGGGGGGGGGGGGGGGCAAACATCTTTCAGTATCAAATTTTCTCCAAACAATTACTACATTGTACCCTTCATTACTTTACTTTAGCCAAAAGAGGGGGCCTACCAGCCTTTCAATGAACATTTAAATAGTAAAAGTTATGATTGAAAAAAGGAAGGCAGTTCCCCTCCCCCTGTCAACACCCCCCCCCCCCCCCGTTGCTACTTGCCTGAAAATTTTGTTAAAAATATTTTGAGTTTGAGTCTTTTTATAGAGTTTACCAAAAATTTCATTTCATTAGTTTATATCTATGATGATGAATAACAGGTATTGGTATTTAAATCTATATTTATCTCCAATTTATCCAGGAAGTAATATTACAGATCTCGTTCAAGTCTCAACTAAAATCTCATTTTGACATTCCAAAATCTGTCAACAAAGTCATCTGTAGGTCAATCATAAAAGTGTAAGTACATGTACAATTAAGGACATTTACGTATTTTAAAATCAACTTTTATGTGAATTATGGAATAAAAACCAAGAATTGATTATTGATATACTAGAATAGCAAATTGAATGCATAATATGATATCACTGTTGAAATGTTTTCAAACAATTAATATCTGTTTTCCCCTAATTCTAGAAAAAAATATGGATAAGAACATATGTTTAAAACAAAGAATTGATTATTGATATACTAGAACAGCAAATTGAATGCATAATATGATACCACTGTTGACATGTTTTCAAATAATTAATATCTGTTTTCCCCTAATTCTAGAAAAAAATATGGATAAGAACATATCTTTGAAACCAAGAATTGATTATTGATATGTACTAGAACAGCAAATTGAATGCATAATATGATATCACTGTTGATATGTTTTCAAATAATTAATATCTGTTTTCCCCTAATTCTAGAAAAAAATATGGAGATAAGAACATATCCCAGATAGCAAGACTATGTTGGGCCAACATTGGCAAAAGGTTGTATGGTTGGCGTTGGGGAAACAACGTTGCATGGGCCAACGTTGGACCAATGTCAACATGCCAACCTTCTTGACCATGACAGAATTCCTATGTTGGCCCAACGTTGGTCCAACGTTAGCAACTTCCATTCACTTTACTTCACAAGGAAGGAGGGATGTTTATGTTGGCCCAACGTTGGCCCACTGTTTGGAATACACCCTAAAAGAATGCGTTTTATCAAGTTGATAGTAGTATGTTGGCCCAACGTTGCATGGCCCAACGTTGGCCCAACGTTTGTTATACACCCTTAAAGAAAGTGTCTTTTAAAGTTGGTAGTAGAATGTTGGCCCAACGTTGGCCCGATGTTTGTAATACACCCATAAAGAATGTGTCTTATCAATTTGATAGTAGTATGTTGGCCCAACGTTGGCCCGATGTTTGTTATACACCCTTAAGGAAAGTTTCTTATCAGATTGGTGGTAGTATGTTAGCCCAACGTTGGCCCATTGTTTGTAATACATCATTAAAGAAAGTGTCTTATCAAATTTGTAGTAGTATGTTGACCCAACGTTGGCCCGATGTTTGGTATACACCCTTAAAGAAAAAGTCTTACCAAATTGGTTGTAGCATGTTGGCCCAACGTTGGCCCGATGTTTGTAATACACCCTTATCAAGTTGGTGTTAGTATGTTGGCCCGACGTTGGCCCGATGTTAGCACGAGTGTTCTTATGTTTAGGTGTTTCAAAGATGGGATATTTATATTGGGCCAACGCTGGCCCAGTTATTATACTGCCAACTAAATGATGGTGTCATTCTTAGTTGCTGAGCTTTACGTTGGGACAACGTTGGTTCTAATTAAGTTTTAATTTAGATGCACATTCTGAAATAATTAAGAGGACATTCTATGTCCATGCTTTTAATTGGATGACTGTTTTTGTTTAGATCTGATATTTTCAATACTTTAAAGTTCTTTGAACTTAAGTGATCACAGCACCAAAGAGTGTTTTATATTAATTATTTTTTGAATTGTGCACATGCATGCTTATTTATTTATTCGAAATAAAACCCTTGAAATAATGAATTTTTTCATGAGCGTTGTATCCATGAGAATTTAGAGAAGACTGAATATAAGTTCTCAGGAACAGGATGTGAATGAAGCCTACATATACATAAATCAAAATGGCACAGCTTCATAATGAAATGGAAACAAAATTTAGGCGTTTGCTAAAAATTGGAGAGTCGCGCGAGTATCAAATTTCACCAAACTGTGAAGTGAGCTTGTCAGATTCGATTGCTCACAGACTTGCTCATAGACTGAAAATGCAGGGCAAGCAAGAAGAAGTGAAATTTAAATTTGTGGATTATACACTTGCTATAGCTGCGATAAGAAGCAATCTAAGTATATTTATTCTTATTTATTCAGGTTAACTGTTAAAATATATTGATTCGGAATTAATTCATTCTTTTCATGTTTTTGCACACAAGCACTGCAAGTTAAGGTTAGGTAAATCACAGGGGCTTGTCACGAATAACATCTTTTACGTTGTTTCTATCTAATTCTTAACTGTCTTTTACAGACACGATTGTAACAAGGAAGTTAAGGTGCACTTATAGTATAATACATCATTCTCTTTATTAAAATGTTTAATTTAAGTAATATTCATTCATAGGTTGGACCATGAAGTAATTGTATTGCTTCTAATATCAAACTATTTGGTATTTTCAGTCAGAGACTGCAAGGAAAACAAATGCTGTGGCAGTAAATAGCAATGAAATCAAAGACCATGCATAGAGAAGAGTATAAAGTACGAGTACGTATGACAAAGATCAAGATGAAGAAAACGGGAGGCAACGAAGGGACGGAAAAAGAGCGGGAATACAACAAAATGACAAATAAGTAATAAAGGAAGTGAGCCCTGATTAAGAACTTTGAACTGATAATTTTTAATAATTTACCTCTATTGTCTATTTTAAAATTTATTTTGTAAATTATGATTGAATTGATGTATATAAAATATTTTCACAGTGAATCATTAGTAATGTTTTCATTGAACATGTCCATGTATGCATTAA
>NW_026931858.1:27500-50111 GCF_032062105.1 Saccostrea cuccullata
AACATGCATTACCAGGGTTTTAGAAAGATAACAAATTACGAAAATTTTTGCATTATTCAACATGTTCAAAAAAAGTATACAAAAATTACAAAACAAAATTTAGATTTTTTTTCAAAATTTGTTTTAGACGAGGTATGCAAATCCATAATAATAATAAACATTTAATTATTGCACACAGATCCATCATCTAGTAGAATTCAACTCCAGGGAAGATCTCAATAAAGTTCAAAGTATGTTGCCCTTTAGGTCAAAGTTTCAAATCGGTATTGTCGTTATTCAGTAAGAACGTATTTTGACGTCGCATGCTTCGAATAAAGTTTCCAATCATTCAAATTAATTTTATAACATATATAAACTCTTTTTATAGATATTTTTTTTATAATTGTCTTCTTTCAAGATCTTAAATTTTCAACATATACCATTAAGGTGAATTAGTTCTCTTACATAGGCAGATCTAGTAATTTCGACCGAGGGGGGGGGGTATATATGGATTCTGAAAACAGATTATGTTAATTTGGAACATGTGTACCGTACAATTTAACACTAAGATATTTGATATTCTAGCTCAATTAAAAGAGACAAAGAACTTGTACATTAAGACATAAAAACTACTGATGACTAATACTTTTTCTATCAAAAATGTTGGATGGTCATTAAAAGGAAGTAAATAAGCAGCTCAATATATTGTTTCTTTTCAAATTGTTTCATGCATATATTTTTAAGAATAAGCACACTACTTTCGATGTAATTATTACTTCACTTTAAAATTGATTTATGCGCTTGGAGGTTTGATGAGGTGTGGATGGGAGTTCCACATTAAAGTTAACGTATTTAATTCCTAAACAAAATGCAAACTCAGTTTCAAGCTTTCATCCAAACAGAACAAAATAGAATCAAAAGCAATTGTTTTCAGAGAATATCTTTTCAGCATCTTAAATTTTATAAATTGTTAACTTTTAAATTATATATCGTATTTTTACTCAATTCTCCTCCATTGAGGTTTTAGAATAACTCGAAACTTCTTGTATTTTGAAGGTAGAAGTATATACATGCGTCATTCACGTTTTATTTTGTATTTGCATGTTATATACAGGAATGTCCACTTTTGTATTGTGATGTCCCCTATTGTTATGCGAATTTTTATACACAAAATATGTCCCCTATTGTGTTGTAGATTTTTATACACAAATGTCCCCTATTGTATTGTGAATTTTTACACACAAATTATGTCCCCTATTGTGTTGTAGTTTTTTATACACAAATGTCCCCTATTGTATTGTGTATAATATTATACACAAATTATGTCCCCTATTGTGTTGTAGTTTTTTTATACACAAATGTCCCCTATTGTATTGTGTATTATTATACACAAAATATGTCTCCTATTGAGACTATTGGCAGCAGAGCAGCTTAAGAATTTTTCATTACTTAGCCCCTACGCTGAATAAAATTTTAGCCAATTATCATATACCAGTGGCGGATTAAAGGGGGGGCGCACCCGGCGCGCGCCCCCTGAAATTGTCAAAGTTAGCGTAAATCAAATATGTCTACTTGGTAGACCTCATTTACACCCTTCAAAATCTCTAGAATCCAGGAGCTTCCGGGGGCTTCGCCCCTTGGGCCCTCACCAAGGCTTTGGTAGACCTCATTTTAACCCTTCAAAATCTCTAAAATCCAGGAGCTTTCGGGGGCTTCACCCCCTAGGCCCCCACCAGGGCTTTGCCCTAGACCCACCGGAGGCCTCAAGGCGGCCCCCAGACCACTTGCCTATTTTGGCGCCCCCCCCCCTAACTCCAAATCCTGGATCTGCGCCTGTATACTAGAAAGATAATTAATGTAATTTAAGGTGACAAAAAAGTGTGAGGAAAATTAAAGATAGTTACAGAAAGATGGAAATTGGAACATCTTAGTAAATTAAAATTTCTTAGTATATGTATTTTTTAAATCTATTTTTTTTAATCATTTACAACCAAAAAAGATCCAAAAAAAAAGAATTCCATCTATTCGATCAGTTTTTGTTTGTATCATCTGTCCTTAACATGATAACAAATCTGTTATTATATACTGCATGAAATTGATTGATTGATTCCTCTGGAGAACTTTTCACTCATACGTAGACGTACACCACCGCTCTCCGGTGGAGAGCTTCAAACTTTGCCCTACACTCGGCAACCAGGGTCATTGAGCAGTGAGGGATCTTTTTTGTGCCAGCACCTACTTTGACTCGGAACTTCGGTTTATACGGTCTAAAACCCGCGGCTAAAGGATCATTTTCACTCAAAGATGATTGATTGATACTGTTTAACATCCCTCTTTAGAATATTTCACTGATATGGAGATGTGAATGGCTGCAATTTTAGGCATATACGGCCTTTGAGCAGGAAGGGATCTTTATCGTGCCACACCTGCTGTGACACGAGGCCACGGTTTAAACGGTCTCATACGAAGGACCGCCCCGTTTAATCACCTTTCACGACAAGCTACTGAGGTAGTGGGGTACTGAGGACCTATTCTAACCCAGATCCCCACGGGGCTTCACTCAAAGAAAACCATTGTCAACTAAGGCGCAGCCAAGGTTGCCAAAGATTTTGAAGGGTGAGAATTCCAAAGTAGCATTTAACTTCATGCTTTATGCATTATAATATTCTTAATATTCTATGAAAACATATTACAATTAGGGGTACTGTAGCAATGAGCTCCATAAATAATATTCATCTGAATATAATGGCAGTATCCATGTTTTGCTCTGGAAAAATCAAAATATATGAGGGCGTGATTTCATTAGTCAACGGATAAAAGTGGCTGCGTCTCGGGAAATACATGTAGTCCTGGTCATGGGGAATTCTAATGTTGCTAGCTCACCAATTATATACTTTTTGACTGTTTTATTATATTTATATAAAATTAAAGAAAAATACAGGATTACGAATGAAGGGGGATTAGCTTCCGGACTAAACGCACGGGGATCAGTCAATCTTTTGGGGATTAGTCCATTCACATGTACACCTACCACTGAGCCATTAGATCGATTGATTGATTGTATGTTGTTTAACGCCCCTCTCGAGGATTTTTCACTCATATGGAGACGCCCTGAGCCATTAATACTTCTAATCCTTCTAATCTGAGGAGATTTGCATTTCTTTTGAAAGCTAAACTTTTGGGTTGGAACTCAATGATTTGAAATATAATTATAACTACCGGTACACAAGTTGAAATACACTCATTTTTCATTTAAAAATCTATTTGTCGTTTATTTTATAATAATGCAGCTGTGGTTTATATAGACTCTATATATAATAACTCTGCATAAGAAAGAGAGAAGGCGTAATTTGGCTCTGGTGTGATTTCGCCTGGGGGAGGCGGAGGGATTCTACTCTAGGGGAAATCCATCTCTATAACACAAGTGCCAACTTTTTTCAGATAAATCTTAAAACAATGAAGACGAGGGTGTTCGCTTATATTCATATCTCAAGCCAAAGGTTTGTTAAAAGTACCCTATTTGCAGCAGTCGCAACTGAAATGTCTTGTAAATTTTCTTTTATGATTAAAGCAACGATTGTGCAAAACATATTTTACTCCCGATTTTTTTTTTTTAAATTTACGTTAATTAAGTTCATTTGTATATTTCTTATAAAAATAAAATGATTTGAATTTAATAAAATGTATAGTAGTCATAAAGATTTGTTGCAATCAAAAAACACGTAATACTTCCGGATCATCGGTTTTCGATGTGAAACAAAACATAGCTAACTGTTGGAAGGTTTTGAAATTAAAAGATAAAATAAATTAATTCCTTTCTAAACTGTCCTTGCTTTGAAAGATTTTTTTTATTTATTGTTATACCTTAAAATAATTGTTCATGTCTGTACGATAAAAAGATTTTAAATGCTTAACTGAGCTGGCATAAAAAAACTACTCATATATTGGACGCTGTTTGAGATGTTGGACAGGTCTATGAGATGTTGAACCGCTTACGTCACAGAATGGGCGGAGCTTAATCACATTTTCATTCGTTGGTGTTTAACAGTGACGAATCTGAGGTTACATTACGGAAGACAGTACAAAATGCATGTATGTCCAAAAAAATTAAAAAATGAAAGGTATAACATAACATTTATTGAATATGTTCTCGAGCAAAATGCGTTTTGTTGACCCTCGAACCTAACGGCCTTTTGGTTCTTTAGGTTCTTGGGTCCGAACTTAGTCAATTAATGTGTAATGGTTTTATAAAAGTGCCTCAAAGATGCAATGTATAAATGTAAATGTTTTAAAGAAGTCGTCGAACCCCGTAATAATGACGAGTATACATGTATGTAAATGATTTTAAAGTGTTTATCGATTATATTCAATAACATGACCATAATCATAAGGCCAAATTAGATTCTTCTTTAATTGGGTCATTTTGCGGAGTGGTACTATCATTGCCCTCTTCAGACATTGTGTTATATTTTTATAGTTGCAAGTATGTCAAATGACAATCATTGAACTTGTTCAATACTGAACAAAAGATTTGATAAATAAAAAAAGAAAGAAAGCAAATGCATAAACATCAATGTCAGATGTGAACTTAATTGCAATCACCATATTGAAATGCCATCAATCATGCCAATGCCACTGCAGCAACAAGGTCAGTGATGTCAAATTGATAAATTTAACGCAGATAGCTTAATTTTAAAACCATATAAGAAAACTTAAATATATATTTTCACAATGCAATAATTATTCATTATTTCCGTATTTGATTTGAAATATTAAACATTCAAGTGCCAATGAAGACGGGGGTCTTAATCAGTGATGAAAACCGGTGGTAATAAGTAAATAAAGGGCACAAAAGAGGGCGTTTTGTTCATTTTGGAAAATGTCCCCGTTTAGATACAATATAACAAGAACTGGTGTGTGAATATTAATGAGTGTAAAATAGGTCCCCGTTTGTGCCGTGAAATGTGCTTTGCTTAAAATTAAAGATATTGATATGTTTTCATTATATTTGTCATCAGGATTACAGAGTGATTAATGTTTTAGGTCAAAAGCCAATGAAATGTTAAAAATAAAGAAGTCCCCACTTTGACAGTCTTTAACCCCTGTCCCCGTTTGACACCCTTCACACGTATGTGTGTGTGTGTGTGTGTGTGTGTGTGTGTGTGTGTGTGTGTGTGTGTGTGTGTGTGTGTGTGTGTTCACATGAATAATGTGCATGTTTGTAGTAATCTACTGTGTTATGTGAAATGAAGTATTTTAGTTACATGTAATCTATTAGTTACACATAAATTTTATAATTATATATTTCAGTCTTAATCAATGATTCATAGAGAAATATTTTTTTAAATTTTATTTCAAGAGTCCATAAAAAGCATAAATTCAAATTACTAGTATATGATGTTCAAACTTTTGAATTTTACCTAAAAAGGTTGATAATGCTATTGAATACGTAATAGTAATCAAGTGTCTGGAATAGCAACATATTTTTGAAGAGTGAGAATAAAACCCTGTGGACTTGAGGTAGTGTAGATATCAATTTAAAATTAAACTTGCTACATAGAGGTAGTGGGTGAATTAATTATAACAGAAGCTGCAGTAACAGTAGACCTAATTTTAAATATCAAATGATCAAGACCATTGATGAGGTTTCTTTTTACAAATGTTCTTGAAAACATATGTAGAGTCTTGAAAAATCTTGCTCATCTAGAGTGCTAAAATTGCTAGAGATGTTGCATACAATTAGAAGAAAAAGACTGTTTAGACATTGATTTAAATTTCAAAAGTCAAAAATCAACTGTATCAGTTTATACACAGGTCGAGGAAACAATATTGTTTGGCGCCAGAATAAATTTACATGCAAAACGAGGTACCCACGTGACTGACAAATCGACCAATCCACTAAATGAGTTGGGTTTCTACAATACATACTACGTTTGTAAAATGCCAGTTTTTCAAATTGCTCTCGGAAAGACATGTTTAGAATGATTACAAAGATGCAAACATTATGTAAATGGCGACTTTGTAAATATTGTTTACTAAGTATGCAACTTTGAGATATACATGTATATACATGTACATGAATATGCATGCTACTAAATCCATGCACGACAGTTATATATAAATGTATGTGAGACTTTAGTAAAATTGTGTAGAATTAATGTCGTACAATACACTTTTGTTTTAGACTGTATGAACCTTTAGTCAACAAATGAATATCAAGTATTTATAAGAACCTAATTTTTATTACTTATGAAGAGTTGGTGAGTGGTATTTCAACGCACTATTTAACACCAAAAACTAGCTTTGTTTGTTGATGTGCCTGAGCATGGAACATCTTATTTTAATTTTTAACAAAAAAAATTAAAATAGATATTAGTTGACTCTCCGACAGGCATTTGAAATCATGTCGTTAATTGACCTGAACCACGTGTTTGAAGTAAAATGTAAACAGGTAGTAGACCAGCATGCTTTACGGTTCATTAATTCATTCGACTGGTTCATTGTTTGCTGTGAGCAGTAACAACAATGTTCATATAATGTAGTTTCTTCAACCTGATACATGTTTAGTAGAGAAGGAGAAATACACAAAGAATATATGGCTGAACCAGGAATTGAACCTGGGACCTCTGCATTACTAATCAGGTGCTCTATCACTTAGCTTCCCAAGATCCATATAGTCTGAACGGCTACATTCCCCCCTCCTTAAACGGCACAAAAGCCACAAATTCAAGGGCCCTGTCAGAAATTACTTATTAACGAACCTAGGAACCCTGCATTATTAGTCAGGTGCTCTGATTACTGTGATACCCAAAGTATATATAGACCAAACTGCTTGAGTTGCAAAGTGTCAATATAAGAATAGTAATTACAGGGCCAGAAGGCCAAAGTTGTTGATGTCAAAGGTGAATGCATATGGTATCACTGATTTGCAACAAGGTCAGTGTAGGAATATTGACTCAAAGGTCTAAGTCACACTGTTTCTCACCATATAACCTAAAGTATGAATTACAAAATGAACTGAAAAATGATTCAACAAACACTGTTTCTGTCGAATATTTCACTTTTTTTGAGTCAAGTTTTAAGACAATGACAAAAACATTAAAAAAAAATTACAACATTCAAGTTTTAATCAAACTCAGCAGTATACAATTTTTGACACATATGCATGAAAAGTCTTTAAAATAGAAATAAATATATATATATTTCAAAATAAAATCAATATCAACAAGAGTATAAACAAATACTTAATGCATCACTGTCTCATAGAAACACAACCATAATAATTTAAATCTACTCTGTACACAACCATTGTAATCACATATTAAATGTGAAAAGGACGGAATAAGATTGGCATTCAGCAAAACATAATACCTAATATTTGTCTATGTAATGCATTATGTCATACAATGAAACTTCTAATAAATAAATTTTTCAGCAAAAAATGTCAGTTCTTATCAATTAATCACTCTTAAAAGTCATCATTTTGGATTTTTTTAATACAACACAAAACGTCTTTGGCAGTTTCTTAAATTAATAAGGCCAGACAGTAGCCGTGAGCCCACGTAGTGCCCATCTCATGGGCGGGATTCCCTTCCTTCTAGATGTCAATTTCCATGATGGGGTCCCGTGGGGCTATTCTTGAGGGATAGAGTGGGCACTGGAAGGAGGGTTCCTGTAGGGCGGGTTTCTCATCAATCGAGTAGCACTGTAGATGGAGGACAGGAGGGGGCATAACCCTGTCTGGAGGCCTGGTCCTGGAATTCATTGGTCGTCTTCTCAATGGAACATCCCCAGAGGTGGATTCCACGGATGTACACGCCCTCTGGTGGATGTTGAAGTAACTGTCTTTATTAATTTTCAATCTGAAGTTGAAAATGATAACATTACTTCAGTTTGATATTAATTAATAAAAGACACAACTAAAGAAGGGAACAAAAATACCAAAAATCAATTTTATTCATTAATGATACAATTACATTGTTATACCGGTATCAGATTCTGTTTCAGTCTTTTGTTAGATCTGGTAGCAAAAAACAAGATTTTTACATTATAAAGATTAGAGAGAAGGTATTGTTTTCACATGTCCAAAATCTCTAAATCAATGTACCAGATGTCATTGGTTTATTACATATAACATCCCATCAATCAGACAGACTCTGGATCAGTGACAAAAATGGTAATCTTGTCCAAACAGATCTACAGGGGAATATGATACAGAAGATAAAAATCAGCGGTGGATCTGATGGTCATCACTCCGCGACACAAGACGGGGATCTGATATTTACAGACATAGTCAATAAAGTCATCAATAGGATAACACAGGATAACAATATCACCGAATTCATTAAAACTGGAGTCTGGGTCCCACTCAGCATAAACTCCTCCCACATTAACCGGGAACTTGCTGGTGGGGAAGTTGACATATACAGAGGGTAAAGTCACCAGGTACAACAAGACAGGAAAAGAAGTAGAGAACATACATGTACAAAGAGATAAGAGGGGGCGAAAACTATATACTGAACCACACTATATCACAGAAAACATCAATGGAGATATCTGTACATCAGACTGGAATAAAGGAGTAGTGGTGCTGAATAAATCAGGACAACACAGGTTCTCCTACACAGGTCAGAAGTCAGGGTTCCGCCCCTATGGAATCTGTACTGATGTCCTCGGTCACATCCTGGTGTGTGATTATCACACTAACTCTGTTCACCTCCTTGATCAGGACGGTCAGTTCTGTCTCTATGACTCACACACGAACAAAGGATATACGGCCCCTATAGCGTTTGTGCAGATGAAGAGAAAAATCTTTTTGTGGGACAACTACAGGGCACACTTACAGTGTCTAAGTTTCTCCAGTGAGAAAAAAACGTACCATTTTTTTATATTATGCAATCTTAAAGTTAACGTCATGTGAATATTTTAAATGCTAGTATTTTAATTTTAAAAGATGAACACACTTTAGAGATATAATTCTTTCTGAGTTACACATATTACACAATGTATAAAGTTTGAAATTTATCTATTTATCAAATGTGAATTCTTTAACATACTAAATACGTACTTGTACGTGACATGGTGAAGACAGCAAATAGAGTTTTATAATATATTGACAAACAATAAATATGTGAATAGTGCAAAAGACTCGGAACCTTAGAAATTCCAGAGGTGTGAATAGGTGCAACGTGCCAAACAGGAGAAAACATCTTATGTTGACTGGACGTACCCACATGAAACCCTATGTATTCAGTCAAATGTTGACGTTACAATCGAAGTTGGTGTTAAAGGGATGCTGAAGTTCCTCATTGACATCTTTTATGTAGTCTTTAGAGACAGAGTCTTTTGATGCTAAAATTATTTTTAGACGTCTATTTGCAATTGATAAGAAGAAAACTCCACATAAAGACATATCGATGCCTTTGAACATTTTACTATTGTTAAATTCATGTAAGTATGTATGTCGACTTTATATATCTTAGTGAATTTGAAAAAAAAGATAAGGCTGAGATCGAGTCTTGCATTTATTTCATAACTGCATAATTCACTGACTTGGACAACAAAGTCGAACAAACAACTAAATTATACGAGAAACTGGAATTAAGACTTCAGGTTTTTAATTGTCAAACTTCTCAAATTATCTAGTCATATTCTGTTATCACCTGCATATGGCTTTTATATTCCAACTTATTCATACCATAGAGCATACACTGAGGAAAATCAATTTTTAAACCGAGACAGGCTACTCACACATAAGTTGACGTTGCAGGGATTTCAACAATCTTGTTTAAATTTAGCATTATGCCTGTTCTTTGGACGTTATAATGGCCTTGCAACAAAAATAAACTATCAATAAATAGTACGTATTGTGTCGAATTTGCTTCATACCTTAGGTACTTTTCTTTTGAGCAATTCATAGGTGGATGTGACCGTTTAATAGGGGATGCTCACGCGATTAACCCATTGTTTCCCTCCTTACCCAAAAGGGTCATGATTTGAACAAATTTAAATCTTCAATACTTGAGGATGCTTACATGTCAATGTGACTAAACATAGCTTTCCTGCTCTTGGGTTTCACCCTTTATTTTCCTACGTAAAAATTGGATCCACCATTGAGGCCCCACCCTACCCTTGAGGGTTATGATGTGAAAAAATTATTCTACATCATTTGAGTATGCTTTCATATAAATGTCATCTATCATGGCTTTGCTGTTCATGAGAAGTTTTTAAAAAAAAATTTAATGTAAAACTTGTATCCCCGATGGTGGCTCAATTCTATCCCTGGGGGTCATGATTTGAAAGTTTTTTTGTTTCTTGCTTAGCCAGTGTTCAGGTGAGCGATGTGGATCATGGGCTTTGTTTATTTCATGTTTACACAATATGTTTTACCTTTCTTTTCCTCCATTTATTCAGAAATTATTTTTTTAATATCATGCTGTAATGTTTTCAGTAAAAATATTTGTTTACTTTTTGGAGAATACTAGTATGCATTCAAAAATGATATTGATATCAATAGACACGAAATCTTATCAATTTGTGTAAACTAGAATTTGAAAATAAATTATTTTAAAATACATGTTTTTTTTTCTTCTTATGGTTGAATTGGACAGATATGCATGTTTTTGTTGAAAGCGAAAATAAAGTTCAAGGGTAAATTAAAGATCAATGTATCTTCGAAAAAGGGTGTAGGCAACTGCGATAATCAATACAACCAAAACAAAATACTTGTATGGAGAATTATATGTACAAATACTGAAAACTAATGCTAGTCCTCTAGAGGCCCGAGGAAAGCAATTACAACCGGGGGGGGGGGGCAATTATTTTCAGTTTTCAGAGGGTGCTATTGAGCAAACACTTCCTTCCGCGCATATGATATATTGGCGTCGGGAGCAAATTTAATTGGGGGGGGGTCTAAGTAAAGGAGAAAAAAAATTCAAAATTTCTTAAAAACCTGACAAGCAAATACAAAAGAAAATTAAGATGTCTCCATTGCCCAAACACGAAAATCCTTTTGTAGTGGGCTGTAGAATCCTCAAACTATTTCCAGTGCCATTTTTAAATAAACACTACCATTTACCCTTTTTTGACTCAAGTAGAATATGCATGCTGAAAGTTGGGGGGGGGGCTCAACTTACGTCCCATTGTTCAATATCTATATTATGTCAATTTTTGCAAATTGCCCAGGCTCCTAGTCCCCCAACCCCGGTTCCGACGCCTATGATGATCATGTAGTTTTGTTTTCTTTACAGTTCAATACAATACAGTGCATATAAGAAAATTTTAGGGGAGTTTTATGATTCACCCTGAATCACCGTGCACGTGCACAGCTAAATCATTAAATGAAAACAGAAGGCAATGCATAAGGAGAAAACAGTTAAAATTAAAACGAAATTACGATATCTTTAATTCAAAATATTTGTGAATTAATTTTAATGACAAGGAAAAAATTAGGTTTTTTTTTTTTTTTTTTTTTAAACTGTCTGACTGTCATTATTTTCAGAGTGAAAAATCTTTCGGAACACAAAGGCCTACATGTATTAAGTCAAAAATAGTTCACTGGTTTTTTTTTTTTCCTTTTTTTTTTATTTTTTGCTTTGTATTATTTCACATGACACATAACACTTTTATATTTTTACAACAGGATATGCAGTGCATATTTTATTTTCCAAATAATATTTCAATACGTATTAGTAGAGAGAGAGAGAGAGAGAGAGAGAGAGAGAGAGAGAGAGAGAGAGAGAGAGAGAAGAGAGAGAGAGAGTCGCATACAACGTAAATTAAATGTTGATTCAAAGTATTGTTAAATGAATGACTCATACTAAAGTGCAGACCTTTAAAGGTTTTATGGTATTTTGCATTATGTTTGGAAGAAAACGAATGATATACGCTGGTATTTACCAGTTATGGGTATTTAAATCTATATTTATCTTTAATCTATCCCGGAGGTGAATTATAGAGCTCGTTCAGGTCTCGACTGAAATCTCATTTTGACATTCCAAAACCTAGCTGTCAACAATGTCGTTTGTCAGCCATTCATAAAAGCTGTAAGTACTAGCAGAACATTAATTAAATAAATTTAATTTTATGAAAACTGTTGAATGAATTATGGAGAAGAAGTATAAAAAAATTGATGTACAAGAAAAGCAAATTGAATGCATATGATATTAATCTCAGTCAGATGTCATAGTTCGAGAGAAATCTTTGATGTACACATACGTACATGTATAAAACATACATTTCTATTTTCGTACTTTTCAGATGGCATTATCTAAACAAAATATTCCCCAGCGAGCCCAGCACTTTTTAGAATGTGGTATTGAAGAATGTGAAAGAAACTGCGAGTTCTACTGCAACCCTTGTCATCAAAGATTATGTGAACAATGCAGCGAGGAACATCTGAAAAGTCCAGAAAACAAGAACCATGAGGTGGTTCTTTACCAGCAACGCAAACGACAACTTCCTGTAGATAAATGCAAGATCCACCCTACTAAAGATGTGGACATGTTCTGTGAAGAATGCCAGGTTCCGTTATGTTCCAAATGTGCTACAATGGGAGACCACGAAAGACATAAATTTGTTGATCTTGAAGCAGTCTACGCTGAAAAATTTGCAGTCTGCCAAACGGAAATCTCCAAAATTCATGAATATTTTCTCCCTACATCACAAGATTTACAGAAAGATATTAAAAAAAATTCCTGGGAAATTAAACACATTATAGACAACATTAGAACATCTATGAAGACTGAAGGTGAAACCTTAAAAAATCTTGTGGACACAGTCGTATCTGAGAACATGAAGCAGTTAGACCAGATAGAGCATTCACTGTTAGAAGATATAAACACCCAAGACAAGACCATGGATGAATACATCAATTATCTTAATAACCTTGTCAAAGAGCTCCACAGATGCCTGTTCTCTAAAGAAACCCAGAAATTATTGTGTGAGAAGAAACCAAAGATCCGATCCATACCAGAAACAACAAAACCAGTCACACCAGAATTTACAGCTGGTCCATACAGCAAACAAGATGTCATCAAATTGCTAGGTAAAATACATGTCCCCAAAACTATGGCAGAGAGGAGAGAAATAAAGTCCATTGAAAGTGTCTACAATACAGCAATGAAACATACACATAAACAGATGAAAGAAGACAGAATGAAATCCGACAAGAAACAAACAATGTCTCTATCTGCCTCTGTCACAAAGGTCAGGGAGTTCAATGTACCAGGTGTTGATAATGTACGTCATGTATCACTAGATCAATCAGACAAACTCTGGATCAGTGATGGTGATGGTAATCTTGTCCAAACAGATTTACAAAGGAATGTCATACAAAAGATAAAAACCAGTGGTGGATCTCAGGGTTACCACACAGTCACACAGGACAGGGATCTGATCTTTACAGACAGAAACAAGAAAGTCATTAATAGGATAACACAGGATAATAATATCACTGAATTCATTAAAACTGGAGACTGGACACCACTCAGCATACACTCCTCCCACATCAATGGGGACTTACTGGTGGGGATGTTTAAAGAGACTTTAAGTTTTATGGGACTAATGAATGAAAGAGAGGGTAAAGTCACCAGGTACAACAAGACAGGAAAAGAACTACAGAACATACAGAGAGATAACAAAGGACAGGGACTGTGTAGTAATCCACACTACATCACAGAAAACATCAATGGAGATATCTGTACATCAGACTTTAATAAATGGGCAGTAGTGGTGGTGAATAAATCAGGACAACACAAATTCTCCTACACAGGCCAGGAGTCAAAGTTTCGTCCCTATGGAATCTGTACTGATGTCCTCGGTCACATCCTGGTGTGTGATGGTGTTAGTAACACTGTTCACCTCCTTGACCAGGACGGTCAGTTCTTGTGTCTATTACTCACACAAGAGCAAGCGATATACTGTCCCCGTAGTGTGTGTGTGGATGATGAAAACAATCTCTATGTGGGACAATACTCCAACACACTGACAGTGTACAAGTATCTACAGTGAAAACAATATTGCAGCTATTCTTAATATTAGATCTACATAAAGTTTTAAATTGCATATTTAAATCTGAATCATATATATTGCAAAATCACGAGTATTTGCGAGGGATCAGATTTCCTCTATATCATTGTTAATAATTATCAACATAATTAAATCCAAACCAAAATATACTGTATACGATAACTTTTAAAACAACAAAATTAATCAAGTTTTGCTAAAGATGTTGTGGATAACCAGAAGATAGACGACATAGTACTCATTTTAGGATAAAAAGATCAAGGTTATTGTTAGTTAGGGTATGGTCGTACCAATGATCTTGAAAATAAATGTAGAACACTGTAAAACTTACTCATCTACAGTCACAATAATTCTTTAGATGTTGCATATAGAGGAAAAAAATGTCTATTCATTTGAATGTTTAAATATGTCTATGGTTTACAGTTTCAATTCATACTGGCTAAGAGTTACAAGGTGGTCAATGTAAGAATGATTCCAGCATCATCAGGTCAAAACGAAAGGTATGTTAATGGTCAAGGGTGAATAATATCACTGAATTTCGAATGTAATATGATTCCAGGGTCAGAAGGTCAAAAACACATGTATGTTATTTCTTTGTAATCCATGAATTTCAAACAAAATGTTAAAGAATCACTTTTCGTAAATATTTCACTTTTAACAAAACAACAATATTACAACGCCATTCAAGTTTTAATCAAACTCAGCAAAATACAATATTTTGACACATATGCATGAAAAGTCTTTAAAATAGAAATAAATATACAGTATATATTTCAAAATAAACACAATATCAACAAGAGTATAAACAAATACTTAATGCATCACTGTCACAGAGAAACACAACCATAAAGATACAAATCTACTCTGTACACAACCATTGTAATCACAGATTGAACGTGATGAGGACGGAATAAGGTTTGCATTCAGCAAAAAACACCTATTTATCTATGTAATGCATTATGTCTTACAGTAAAACTTTCAATAAATCACAAAGTCAGAAAAAAAGTCAGATCTTATTCAATAAATCACTCCTAAAAGTTATTATTTTGGATTTTTTTAATACAACACAAGACAACGTCTTTGGCAGTTTTTATAATTAATAAGGCCAGATGGTAGCTGTGAGCCCACGTAGTGCCCATTCCGTGGGCGGGATTCCCTTCTTCTTGATGTCAATTTTCCATAATGGGGTCCCGTAGGGCTATTCTGGAGGGATAGAATGGGCACTTGAAGGAAGGTTCCTTTACATGTATGGCGGGTTTCTCATTACAGTTGTAATCGGGTAGCACTGTCGACAGAGGTTACGAAGGGAGGCGTAACCCTGTCTGGAGGCCTGGTCCTGGAATTCATTGGTCGTCTTCTCAATGGAACATCCACAGAGGTCGATTCCGTGGACGTACACGCCCTCTGGTGGAGGCTGAAGTAACTAAAGAAGGAAACAAAAATACCAAAATCAATTTTATTCATGAATTCTGTTTCAGTCTATTGTAAGCTTTGGTAGCAATTAAAAAGCAAGATTAGAACATTAAAAAGATTAGATGTCCAAAATCTCTGAATGTTGTATCGGTCTGGAAGGTGAACTGTTCGAAATTGCCATACCTATCTCCACAGTACCTCTTGATGGCTTCCTGTTTCAGCAAGGAAAAAGTCCTCTAGGATTGAAGAATGCTCCTAACCAATAGGCTGGCATGGCCTTCCTTCCCTGTAACTCGCAAAAAATAATCCCCATATAAAACATTAAGTTCTTTTACTAAAGATGAAAGCTTAGTAGGATAAAGTGTTATTTGTTTCTAACTAACTAATATGAAAAAATAAATCTGCATAAAAGGATTCCACTCCCTATGGATCCTCCCCCATTTTCATTTATACAATGCACACCATGCTGAGGATCTTCTCAAAGTGTTTCTAGCGGTCCTCCAGATCCCGGAGCCACTGAGCGGCGTTGTAGGTGTAGGGTGGGGCGGTGGTGCCGGTCATCTTACACCAGATCCTGGGGATCCTTAAGTGGTAGAGGTCATCGGCCGCAGACAGGTAGTGGTCACTCAGCTGGTCACCCATCACATTGTTCTCACAGGCGTTCCTTATCAACTGTAATAAAGAAAAGATATTTGTACCAAGATCAGCAAAAAGAAGTTGATGTCAGAATACAATACCTAGGACAGAGTTTTAGTAAAGTTAAGAAAATAACCTATTGAAATCTTAATCAAATATACGCTTCAACAATTTATACATGTGTAAATTTCTCAGATTATTCGGACAGGAAATTTATTTGGTAAATACAAAATAAGTGAAAACTTACAGTGAGTGTATTTCGGACTTCTGTTAACAGTACTAGTTGGTGAAGAATCTCATACTCTTTCAAGATGAAGCCATTAAAGAGTAGTCTCCAGATAGTTTACGGATTTTCTCCACAACAACTTCATGGAATGACTAAAATCATCAAAGTTGGGATTTAATTACAAAATAATTTTGTTCTACTTTAGAACTCAAGTTATTAATCTGATAATTCTGACAAACAACTTTCAGTTTATCCATGCCATTGACTCTGACATTGTATTGACAATACAACTGAATTTCACATTACTGACATCTGTGATACATTAAAGTTTTAAATGTAACAATTGTACTGAGTATTTTTCCTAGGGGGTTTGACTTCCACAATAAGTTTTAAGTAGTTTTGATAATTCTAAATATGCAGGTCACGCCATTATGGAATGATATCAACAAAATCAAATATTTAACAAAATTCAACGTTCAATGAGAAATCATATGACTGTCATATCTGCCGGCGTTGCACCAGGACAAGGACTAATAAGTGTGGTATTCTGTTTCTCAACAGTTTGTTTATTAACATTAGCCCATGTGATTGCATTTATCTCCATCTAGCTAGTAAACAAAGTACAGATAACTTTTACGTGCTCGACTTAGTCAAACTACTACATCCAGAAATATTTGGATAAAAGTTTCTGTAGGCCATGAACATATATTGTAAGTATTAAAGAATACCATGTCCATTATTTATCTAAAGCTTATCACTTTATATAATATATAACATTATATAACAATGAAATTATGCTATATTATGTATCTCTTTCGTAAAAATCTTTATACCGGTATTTATGGAAACTTTTTACGTACTGTGAGAGATCATTTGTGGGATTTTAAGATCCAATTGTATATTTTTTTTTCTTTATGGAATAAAAATTTATTAAATCAAATGATACAAAATTTTATATTTCCAGTACTTACTTAAACCGATGTCAAAGATTTACTAGTAAACTATTTGATGTTTGACTATTAATCAATAGTCTTCTTAAAAATAAAAAAAAAAGCTTTTGGTATTATTTTAATAAAGTTATTCACTGCGAAGATGAGAAATCCATATTACTATATAGAAACATCATGATTTTCAGATGTCATCATGTAAAGCAGCTTGCACTGTCCAGCTCTTTTTAGAGTGTGGCATTGAAGAATGTGATAGAAAATGTGAGTTTTATTGCAACCCTTGTCATCAAAAATTGTGCACACAATGCAGAGATGAACATATGAAAAGTCCAGAAAACAATAACCATGAGGTGGTCCTCTACCAGCAACAGATGACAGAAGACAGAGAGAAACAAACACAGCCTCTATCAGTCATCAAGGTGAGGGACTTCAATGTACCAGATCTCCTTGGCATAATACATATAACATCATATCAATCAGACAGACTCTGGATCAGTGACAAATATGGCAATCTTGTCCAAACAGATCTAATGGGAAATGTGATACAGAAGATAAAAACCAGCGGTGGATCTCATGGTCACCACACAGTGACACAGAATGGGGATCTTATCTTTACAGACATAGTCAATAAAGTTATCAATAGGATAACACAGGATAATAATATAACTGAATTCATAAAACCAAGAGTATGGGTCCCACTCAGCATACACTCCTCCCACATCAACGGGGACTTACTGGTGGGGATGACTGGTTATAGAGAGGCTAGAGTCACCAGGTACAACAAGACAGGAAAAGAAATAGAGAACATACAAAGAGATAACAGGGGGCGAAAACTATATACTAAACCACACTACATCACAGAAAACATCAATGGAGATATCTGTACATCAGACTATACTAAGGGAGTAGTGGTGGTGAATAAATCAGGACAACACAGGTTCTCCTGGTCAGAAATCAAAGTTCCGTTCCTATGGAATCTGTATTGATGTCTTCGGTCACATCCTGGTGTGTGATTATCACACTAACTCTGTTCACCTCCTTGATCAGGACGGTCAGTTCTTGTCTCTATTACTCACACACGAACAAGGGATATACGGTCCCTATAGTGTTTGTGCAGATGAAGAGAAAAATCTTTATGTTGGACAACTACAGGGCACACTGACCGTGTTTAAGTTTCTCCAGTGAGAAAAAAAATTGCCTTTTTCATTATAGGCTCAAAATTCGCTCTTGTGAACATATTCGGGGACAAATTGGAAAATATTTAGATGTGATTTTTTGAATATTTTCTTCGTTTGTATATCATTTTTAGGTTCTAAAAAGGATATAAAATGGCATTAGAAGATAGTCAATTATAAAATAAAGATTCTATTTAAGATTAAAATTTATGAAACGTAACACTGACAGACAGATAACGTAACATGACAGACAAATAATGTATGCCCGACGGACATATAACGTAACATGACAGACATATAACGTAACATGACGGACATATAACGTAACATGACAGACATATAACGTAACATGACGGACATGTAATATAACATGACAGACATATAACGTAACATGACGGACATATAACGTAACATGACAGACATATAACGTAACATTGACGGACATATAATGTAACATGACGGACATATAACGTAACATGACGGACATTCAACATAACTATTAACAAATAGCGTAATTCGAGCTGAATTATCTCGTACTAGCACTGCAGACAGGTAAAATATCTCATCAAATGTCTACTGTGACATGATAGAAACTCTTGCCAATGTATGCAATAACATATGCTGGTGTCCTGGTACCTTTCTAAAACAAATAAGGCTCATTCTTGTTTTCTTTTTTCTCAATATTAAACCACCCAACAGTATGTATATAAATATTGTAATAAAAAGAATTTGCCCTAAGTATTTATTTCCTGAATAGGACTATTTTACCAGCAAGACTTCTACCTTTTGAGTTCTTTTTTAACTATTCTGCCCCCAAAAAAGAGAAAAGCAATTTGAATGATGTGAATTTTATTTTATTAACTTTTCATCAGCATAAAAAAATCATTAAAACTTTATCTTTTTGTTTTAGGTTGAAATTTTACCATATGTCACTTCATAACCAACTTTATAAAATTGTGGTGCAAGAGATAATTTCTTCTTGTTTTGAAGAATCCAATTTGAAGTGGAGAAGGGTTTGATCCCCAAAATGGAGACAACTGAACACGTTGTCAAAGAATATTGTCAGTCTCAGAGATGTGGATCTGTAAAATAAAAATATAAAATTAAATATTTCTCTCCAGAATGTGTTATAGATTTAATAATAGTCACAGTGTCCGGCAATAAATGTTTCTTTAAAAGACAGAAACGCTTGTGTTGTAGGTTTTTAAGAGGGAAAGAGACGGAGAGTATATTTTTTCTTATTTATCTATTTAGATTTGACATATCTATTTATCTTGTATATGTTACATATTTATTTGCTAAACGTAATTAAAAAATATTTTCTGTAAATGTTTCTATAAAATTGATTTCTTGGGAATGATGAATATTAACATGAATTACCATAAAAGTCATAAAATGTTCTTCTGCCTTGCTTCTTTACAGTAGGAGCACTGATCAGGCCTTTGACATCATTCTTCTCTATTTCGTGGGACACATCTAGCTTTATCCATAAGAAGTCTTTCTTTCTTTTAAAAAACTGGACACAGGGCCAGTCAACCACCTAGAAATAAAAACATGACAGAATAAGATTTTTGAAATTAACTACAAGTACATAGACATCTGCTACATTCAGATTAAAGACAAGCTTACAGATCTGTCAGAAATAAAATTTGGGATCAAAATTCTATAGTAGTTTATGAAAAGATGTAATACTGGTAGGTTAGATGAAGAAGAAAAGAAAAAATATAAACAACTGAAATAAACTCCATGGCTTAAAATGAATGATGTGGTTAGTTTAAAATAAAACCAAAAACTAAGCAATTTTAAATGTTTAACATCAAAGTAAACTAATGCCCTTACAACAGCTGGCAAGTATCCACACCCATAAATGACTTTTATGAATTGTCCGCTATCGAAATATCTACTTTAAGAAATTAAATTGGAATGAAATTCAATTGCATAAACAGTTGTGTCCTGTGAAAGGTTAAATTACAATCAATCATAGAGAGTTAACGTTAGAAGAAAGGAAGGGTTTTTACATTTCACCAAATGTTAAATGAGTTTTACAAAAATTATTATTCACAGAGAGTTAAATGAGGAAAAAATTCTTCAAGAAACTAAAGTCATATTTATCCAATACATACCTGGCATTTTTGGGGTTTTTGATTGAAGTGTGCTGTTCTGGTGTGTTACCAATGTTCTTGTCAATGTCCTTGTCAGACATTCCCTCTGGATTCTGGTCCGTTCTGGGAGTTAGGTCCTGGTCAGAACTGGTACAATAGGTTTGGTCAGACATGGACACCATATCTTTCTCACATGTTATAACTTGATTTTGATCTTGAAACTTAGGTTTCTCTTGGTCAATCACGGTATCTGATGTGTGCTTTTCAAGTGTGTTTCTAATGTTTTTGTCATCTGACATTCCCTCCTGATTCTCATCTTTTCTGGAAATTATGTCCTGATCAGAGCTGGTAAAACAGTTTTGGTCAGACATGGACTCTACAAATAGATATTTGACATTTTTATTTATCTTGTATATGTTACAGATTTATTTGCTATCTAAAAAATATTTTCTGTAAATGTTTCTATAAAATAGATTTCTTGGGAATGATGAATATAATCATGAATTACCATGAAAGTCATAAAATTTTCTTCTGCCTTGCTTCTTTACAGTAGGAGCACTGATCAGGCCTTTGACATCATTCTTCTCTATTTCGTGGGACACATCTAGCTTTATCCATAAGAAGTCTTTCTTTCTTTTAAAAAACTGGACACAGGGCCAGTCAACCACCTAGAAATAAAAACATGACAGAATAAGATATTTGAAATTAACTACATATACACTGTAGACATCTGCTACATTCAGATTAAAAACAAGCTTACAGATCTGTCAGAAATAAAATTTGGGATCAAAATTCTATAGTAGTTTATGAAAAGATGTAATACTGGTAGGTTAGATGAAGAAGAAAAGAAAAAATATAAACAACTGAAATAAACTCCATGGCTTAAAATGAATGATGTGGTTAGTTTAAAATAAAACCAAAAACTAAGCAATTTTAAATGTTTAACATCAAAGTAAACTAATGCCCTTACAACAGCTGGCAAGTATCCACACCCATAAATGACTTTTATGAATTGTCCGCTATCGAAATATCTACTTTAAGAAATTAAATTAGAATGAAATTTAAATTCAATTGCATAAACAGTTGTGTCCTGTGAAAGGTTAAATTACAATCAATCATAGAGAGTTAACGTTAGAAGAAAGAAGGGTTTTTACATTTCACCAAATGTTAAATGAGTTTTACAAAAATTATTATTCACAGAGAGTTAAATGAGGAAAAAAATTCTTCAAAAAACTAAAGTCATACTTATCCAATACATACCTGGCAATTTTGGGGTTTTTGATTGAAGTGTGCTGTTCTGGTGTGTTACCAATGTTCTTGTCAATGTCCTTGTCAGACATTCCCTCTGGATTCTGGTCCGTTCTGGGAGTTAGGTCCTGGTCAGAACTGGTACAATAGGTTTGGTCAGATTTGGACACTATATCTCTCTCACATGTACTGGCTTGATTGTCGTGGTCAAACACGGTATCTGATGTGTGGTTTTCAAGTGTGTTTCCAATGTTTTTGTCATCTGACATCCCCTCCTGATTCTGGTCGGTTCTGGAAATTATGTCCTGATCAGAACTGGTAAAGTAGGTTTCGTTAGAGATGGACACTATATCTATCTGACATGTACTGGCTTGATTATGGTCTTGACAGTTAAGTTTTTCCTGGTCAAACGCGGTATCTAGGCAAGACAGGGGGGCTTGATTTTCATCGAGTTCACTCACATCGAAGATGTCCTGAAAACTAGATACGATCTCGTTGCGAGCAACGAGTGGGTCTTCCGTCCGATTCTTGATAAGATAAGATAAGATTTTGATTGAAAATTTCATTCTAAAATAATGATAAAGATTGTGAAGAAGAACGATTTTGCCTCCATAATCTGTAAACAGACATTGAACATTAAGACTTAAAAATTCGACTTTTGGCTCCTTATGCACCCTAAAATTAGGGATCAGCATTTTTTTTCTTCATATCATCTTAAGCTCTCACGACATTTCTGAAACACCAAAACACTTTCTAAACTCATATAACAATCAATACCAACAAATTCAACCCAAACATACAAAAAATCAATCTACAACACACTAAACACAGACACCGAATATTACACATTTACTAGATTC
>NW_026931859.1:0-5008 GCF_032062105.1 Saccostrea cuccullata
AGTGTCCAAAATATGCCTTCAAATCATTTTGAAAACAAATGCCCGCAAAATTAAAAAAGTAGGTCACCGTGACCTACTTTTGAGTTAACATGATGTGAAGTTTTAAGATGCATGAACTTACAATATTTGATCTTCTAGTCCTTATAGTAAGCAATATATAGACATTTTCATTAATTGTAAATTTAGGTCAACTTTGAAGTGACCTTGAGACCACGCCCTTTGCCCCAGGATCATGTCTTGTACAATTTTTAATCTTCAACATATCCTGATCCTTGTATGTAAGTTTGGTGAAAATCTGCCTGGTGGTTCTGGAGAAGAAGATTTTTTTGCAACCAGTACTTTAGGTTTTGTTTTCCTGATTATCTACCCTTGTTTAAGGGACCCAACCCTTATTTTAGTACAAATGGTAGCCCATGGGCCAAGAATACCCTGTGACAAATTTGACACTGATTGGCCAAGGGGTTCTTGAGTTATGGTCCATATTCTAAAAAGTTAACGCAGTTGTAGTTTAGCCACGGAACAAGAAATGTGTTGCTGTTCACCGTACGGTATTCCCTACAATAAATACAAATATACAGCCAAATATTTTGAACACCAGTAGTGAAAACATAGAAATGTACACAAGCTCTAAGTAACTACTGTGAAATCACGAATTTTCGTGGGGGTTTAATTTTCGTTGTTTTCGGGGTATGGCGAGACCCACGAATTAATGTCCACCACGAAATATAAAATATAACATACATAGCAGCGCATTAATATTTGAGCTACGAAATCAAATCCCCACAAAGAAATTTTCCTCAAACAACGAAAATTAGACCCCACGAAAATATATGATTTAACAGTACTTAATCTGTTTATATAATTTTAAAAATGGTTTAATACGCAAAAGAGCGCGTATATCTTATATTATTATAAAATTTAATGGAGGACTACAGATTCAACTATATGATTTTTTTTTTAAATGATCTTCGTGGACATTGCCTATTTAAAAGTTTTAAAATAATCTTTAATGCTGGAAAAACATATTCATAAATGTCTGTGAATTACATGAAATTGAAAATGTGATGACAATTGCTATTTAAAAAGTTCAGCGAAAAAAAGGCCTTTATTAAGAAAAAGTATGTGTGGAATTTACATGCCATAGGGAAGTGTAAAAACCCTCAAAAGCTAGACCATAAAAACAAATTCTAATTAAAAAAAATGCTTTTTTACATTCTGTGTTTTATCATAATAAATTCTTAATTTCTACTGCACGTAGTACATGTATGTTTTGTCTTTTTGAAAACATCAATCATGACTGATCCAGAAATACAAGTATATGATAGAAATCAAAAATTACAATGGTTTTCATGTACCTTAAATTCCTCTGTGAATTTCTTATTTTCTTCCATCGAAAATACTTTGATTATTCTTCCCAGATCAGCTATTTTGATGAGTGTTTTCTTTTGACCGTTGTCTGTGACAATGTACTCAATCTCAGCATTTTCTTCTACAGCAGCATGGTTCTCAGTTTTATCTAGTCTGTCCTCAATATTGTTTTCTTCTGAAACATAAGCTTTATGAGATATCTTTATCTCATTCAAAACAATCGTTAATGAATTTTAATGTTATATACATGTAACCAAGTTCATGTCCGTCACCTAATGCAGGAAACAATTCACAACTATACTGAATATTTGCTGTTTTCATGCCACTTTTCCAAATTTTGAAGCTACTTTTGCTGTTACTGTTTCGAATGTAAGTCAATGCTTTTGAAGCATCCTGCAAGAAGAGGTACATAGCTGAATTAATATATAGCATACCGGTGTTAGACGCTTGTTTTCTTTCTTTTAGGACTATGTCACCTTCCTTTTTCTGTCTTGCTTTCCTAGAAAATAGTTATACTTTCTGTAAATTGAAAAGTAAATGAAAAGAGTTTTGAAATTTACAGAAAAAAAATTGATGCACTTATTACAACATATATTTTAATGATTCCTCTACCTTGCTAAAATAACCGCTAGGACAATGACTATTATGACTAGTATTAACATGAAAGCGCCTATTCCTGCAGCAGCAGCCGTGGAAGCCTCACTCTGAACATCTGCAACTGAATAATAACAATACATTAGTTTCAACATAAAATAATAATATATATTCTTTTTTTGTAAATTCTGTGCAGTCTATTCTTGTTTATTGTATTGGTTTTTCTGAGGATAATCTATAGACTAAAAAAAGACCCCTGTCACCATTAAAGCTTCTCAAACGAAAAGGAAGTCCTAAGTGTCAATGACCATAATGTCCTAAGTCCCCGTCTTTTCGAAAACTTTCAAAAATACGTGATGCAGTCCAAAAATATGAATGACATACCTAGAATTGGCATTTAGCAAGCAAATCAACACACAGAAGTATGTTTTGAAAAAAATTGGTCTTTTTATTATGTTAATTGCAAAAATCACGCTTTTTTATCTTTTCAGTGTTTGGCTATATAATGCGGTTTTATATAAACCAATGAAACAATTATATTAATCCAGTGACATTCTTATCAAAAGTTAAAATAACATTTCAGGTAGGTACAAAAATCAGCCAATATTTTTGTAGTAATTCATCAATAAAAACATTTTAAAAATCATATAATATTCTTGGCCATAAAACAAAATTCACACTTTTTAGACAAAAGACTTTAGATAATATTTTTCGCACCCATTTAAATTATAAACATAATATAACACGTTCGATATACGATACCAGTTATATTGCAGAATATTCCAACAAATCCATATTGACACTGATCACACGTTCCGTTGATCTTATTGCAGACAGACAGACAACCTTGTGCACAGCTAAAATTGCAGCAAAGTCCAAATGTTCCATTGTCACATTCTATGCATGGATACAAAGTAGTCTTCCATCGTGACAAGAATTTTGAACATGAATCGCTTAATTTATTTCATTATTATTTATATAAAATTTTGGATGTGTATTTTTCTTCCTTTACATTGCATTTACAGGAATTAACCTAAACAATAAAATTCAAAAGTCAAGCATATAAAAGAAAATAAAAAACATACTATAGTCACACTTATCTCCCTGATATCCAGGTTTACATTGTCCGGGACAGGATCCGTTGATGTGATGACAGGTCTCAGGACCTCTACAGTGACCACACTCTTCCTGACAGTCTTTGCCATAAAAATTCACATCACATTCTGCAAGAAAATTTATCAGTTACACATGTTTCCTTTAAATCATAAATTGGTAATAATACTCCTATATACAGGGACCGTGACTTTTACTTTTATTTCCTTTATTCTAGTGAATACAGTATACATAATTTATTAAAAAAAGATCCTTCCAGAATCGTCTCTATTTTCATCGTCAGGATATATATGGTATTTCTGTATACATTATATTAAATTTAATGTTAGGCTTTTATTCTTATACCACAGCTAGAAGAGAAACGGGGGTATATCATGATCGGAATGTGCATCCGTTTGCACGTCCGCCCGCTACGCTTTAGGATATCCATCTCTTTCCCGCAACTCTCCCTTTCTAAATATATTTTTATTCAGACTTTCACAGAATCTTTATGTAAAGTTTTGAAAGTTTTTTTACGTTGTGCAGTTGTTCACCTCCTATTTTATTTTTTTTTTCGATGGGACATAGTTTGGAGTCCCCCCCCAAAAAAAAACATGGACATTAACACTCTCTCTATACATAATATTGTGGGTTACCCATCTGCTATCCATAACCCTAACTAAACATCTAAATAAAATTATAGGATGTTTTTACAGAATCTTTATTACAATGTGTCAATGTTACGTTTTGCACTTCCTATTTTATTTTATTTTTTTTTTATCTAATACTTGTATCGGGTCCGCATTTTTATTTTACACTAATTTCTGTTCTCCCTTTGCAAAACACAGCCTTTTTAATCGTATGGAGGATTCATTTCGTGAGCTCAGTGCTTGTAGTACATAGAGTATTTCAACTTTGCATTAAGCGTTTTTGTCACATCTTATTTGAATAATCTGATTTGTCTTTCAGAATTTTCAAAATCTTTTTTTTTTTATTATATATATGCCTGCCTTGTAAACACACCTCAGCATATTCATAGTTACAAGTCGGATCTTTAGGATTATAGTTACTATGCTAAATTGTACTACAATATTTGTTATATAATGAGTGTACAATAAGCCTATGGTTAAGAAAATTTGCCAAAGGGGTCTCGTATTTACATGAAACTACAACCTACTACCCGAAATTATTTTCACTTATAACTTTAAAAATGTCTAGCATTTCCAGACCTCTATTGCATTTATCTCCCTGATATCCAAGTTCACATTGCCCAGGACAGGATCCGTTGACGTGGTGACAGGTCTCAGGTATAACACAGTGACCACACTCTTCCTGACAATCTTTGCCATAAAGCCCCATATTACATTCTACAACGATAATTATCAGACATTTTACATATTAATACATGAAACGAAAATTACTTAAATGGATGAAATACAAGGTATGCATATGCCTTTTCTCTCCATACTTGTACATCAAATACGATTTAATCAATAACTCATCTGCGTTGAAAACAAAAGTTTATTGATCACAATATGATTATCTTCTGATCAAATCAAATCATAAACTTACATGTACGAAAGACTTCGTAAGCTTGTTGTTTAAGAAAACAAAAATAGATAATGCAATGTAAATCCAAATATAACAATTATATCATATCGAAAAGGATTTCACACTATAAATATCTTCGTGAAGTTACATTAAAGCTCAAGAGGAACGTGTCAATACGAAGAAGCATTTTTAAGTAGTTAATGGATAATACATAAGATATAAGAAGAAAAATAATACAAAATATATATAAGATAAGAAATATATGCGCCATATACACAAAATTGTATTACATAATGAAAAAATATAACATATACAGGTTGCAATGTACCTCTTAGAACATAAAAAATCGACATTTGGCAGCATGCGCTGTAAAGAGTCTCATACCACACTTGACAAGAGAATA
>NW_026931860.1:0-4969 GCF_032062105.1 Saccostrea cuccullata
TTCATTAATAAATTATACAAATAAAAGTACATAATTCAAACTATGTTTATAAAATCATCAGTTTTGAAAAGAAATTATACACATGGGAGTACATAACTCAGAAACATGTTAAAAAAACAATAAAAATACAGCTTACTATACTTATATTGGAATCACTTATTTTGAAATTAGAATTAACTACCGTTTTTTCTGTCATATTCTCTGCACTGAAATAGCGGTTATATTGAAATCGGCTAATTGAAGTATCGCTTATATTGAACCCACTGATCGGTAGCAAGAGGTGACGATGAGTTGTTTTCATTACGATTATATTGAAGTGCTCCACGGCACTGCCGTTACAGTTAATTGGTGACAAAATTTATTGCTGACTGACCAGTTGATATACAAAGGTGTGAATAATAATAGTTTTCACCTTGTTGTGTTTTATACTGCATGCTCTTACGAAATAAAATTATTCACTGTTAAATTATTTGTTTCCATGTATATAATACAGACATATTTAGGCTAAACGAAATACAGTACTTCTCACAGATCTAATTAAAAAAGAACCTAACTTAAATCAAAAGTAAATACGTACAGTTAATTGCTATTGATAAGCGTAAATTCTCGAACAAGCTATCGGATTAACCCGAGTATACTTTCGATAAATTACAAGCAGCGTTCAGATCAGTATATATGTGCCACATTTCATTTATGTTGGTGCTTTTAAAAAAAAAATATCCAAAGGTTTGAGAAAAAATTCATTGACTCAGACCGAATGTAATTTTTATTAGCCAAGAATTTTAGCGGAATCGGAAATCAATAGTAAGTACATAAGTTAACATATGTAGTACTTGCTGGGAAAGAAATGATCTAATTCAGTTTGAAGAAAATGGATGTGATGGATTCTAGTGATGCATTGTGTGTAAATTTTCATTATCCGCTTTTTCAGATTCTTTGGCATCATTATGTACATGTCCGTTGTCAAGTTCCAGTCACTGGACAGGTATTGGTCATCGTCACCCTGTTAAAGACATTATGTCCCGTAACAGATATCAGGCCATTTTGTCCTTCCTACTAGTAATCCAACCAGCAGATATTGACAAAGGTATTCTTACATTTGATGTGGGTGTGCATGTATTATTAAAAAAAACATCAGTATGATTTTTAAAATGTTCAATTTCCTTAATTATTGTCATAACCCATATGAAAACAGATACAAAAATATTTTTTCTTAAAACAGGCGAGAAACTAACTAGAATACAGACACTAATTGACCATGTACGAGACACTTTGAAAGAACTGTTCCAGCCTTTTCGAGAAGTTGCAGTTGACGAAAGAATGGTGGCCTCAAAACACACATACTCCGGAATAAGGCAGTTTGTGAATGACAAGCCAGTCCGATTTGGGATTTAGCTTCGAGTTGTTGCTTGTAATTTGACCGGTTAAACTTTTGGTTTTTTGTGTAAAAGGTCTTACATTTTAATGACATTATGTAAATCTTTCTTTGATCAAGGTTACAAAGTTTTTACAGCCTGTTTTTACATTTTATCAGTACTTGGCAAAGAATTGTTACAGAAGAAAGTTTATCTTGTTGGTGTTTTAAAATCATATAGTTTATCTATTCCTAGTGAATTGAAAGATGTTAAAAGTTAGGAAAAAAGTTGCAAGACGTGATTTTAGATGGCATCGCGAAAATGAATTTGTTTTTGTTCAAAGGAAAGTTTTAAAAGAAGTTACATTATGTCACCTTTACATCAAGGTTCAGCAACAACTGTTTGTGATAGAATATTGAAATCAAGATTATCATGGGATAAGAAAGAACTTGTACAACCTGTTGTAGCTAGAGTTTATGATTTATGTATGGGAGCTGTAGGTTTGTCTAATCAATGAACTAGTAAATATCCTTCTAATATTAGAACACAATTGCACTGGTGGAATGTACTGCTTTTTTTTTCATTTTCTTGATATTATTAATGTTAATTCTTACATTTCATTTCAAGAATTAAAAAAAAAACACATGAAAAACTGTATTCAAATTGTACATCAACTTTTGGGCAGCTTGAGTTCCGTGAAGTACTTGCATTGTCTCTTATCAGGTTAAAAGACAACCCTTAAGTTTCTGTGTCAATACAACTATCAAATGTATTCCACAGGTATTGGATAAAAGACAGGATTGTGTTTATTGTATTAAAAAAGACATTTATTGGAAAAAGAAAATTACATGTCATAAAACTTTAATTTACTGTCCATGTTTCGAGGTTCCTTTATGCTTGACAAAGGAAATAAACTGATTTGAAAAATGGCACAGCAATGACAGGATAAGTGTAAGGAACTGTGCTGATAATTTCTTGCTAGATGTATTCCACTGTACAATGAACATTGTTTTAAGTGTCATGTATATTATCTAAATTTTAAACTAAAGTATTGGCAAAATTAACATATAAGAGAATTTTTTATTGCAGTATTTATTCTATGAAATGTGGCCCGCCAAGCAAAAACCTCCCTTAAGTGACTTTTTATCGAAATTTGGTTTTTTGCATATTCTAATAGGACATGTCTTCCCATTTATAAAAATGATATGGAAACCTAGTTTTGTGTTTAAATAAGCTCTCTATCATGAAGCAAAGGGCATGAAATATTTTGACCTGACGTCAATTTCTTCTGGCAACGTCAAACAAAATCTGCTTATCATAACGTTATTAATAAGAGAAACGTCAAACTGTGACCCCTTCAGATAAAAGGGAAAATTCGATAAAATATTTTTTTTTAAATAGACAAGATTCAAACTTGTTAAAAACCATTGCGAGAGCATGCATGCGAAATATTTTTTTTTTAATTTTGATGAAATTATATTTGATTATAAGTGAAAACATTTTTCATAATATAATTGTATCATTCTGGATTCCTTGGATGTCTTGTTATTTCACTACTCCTCAATATCAACAGGAGGACAGGTCGTGTCTTTCCACGGATCCTGAACAAATGGACGGATTCTTTGATACAAATACTTCTGCCTCTCTCTTGTTAAACCACCAGGTAGGATTGTCCTGGGACGAGCATTTGTATCAAAAAATTCAGGATCGCATTTCAAGAGTTTGAAAGGAATCTCTTCGTCGTCATTTGATTTTCTGCAAAGCACGAATCCGGGCATATCTTTGGTAAATCTAAAGTGTTGATAATCCCGAAGTCCTTTCAGAGGAGAGAACGTTGATGAAAAGAATTCCATCCAATCTAACCACATCCATGTTTCCTCCTCCTCAAAAAGAACGGCATTGTTGGAATAGCAGGATTTGTCCACAATATTACGTAAATCTGCAATACTGTTGCAATCTGTCCGTCTATACAGACGCTTGATGTGTGCAAAACTTGAATCAACTAGACATCTACAAAATTTAATGATAATTTATATCAATTTATTTGTTTCAGAGAGTTGATAAAAATGGTTTGAACAATGGTGTTCATTTAAAATTAAAAATGAAGGGTACCTTGCGTGACCTGGAATTTGCATCATGAAAGTAATTTGCTGATGAAGTCCCTGGAGAACTCTCCAGCAAAAGTACGCTAGCACATAGCGATTCTTGTTTTGTCCTTCATAAGAGAACAGAATTACATATTTATGTATGGATTGAATTTTTCATTTTATGATGATTCATTTTTTTTTTTTTTTGGAAAAAACCATCACCTGCACAATTATCTGCATGGATAACACAGTTGATTTCCCCAAATCCAAAATTTAGCAGAGCGTGATGCAGCATAGAGATCACTGCATTGGGACCATGGGTTTTAGAGCCATTTTCACCTACAAAGATATTGATATCTTTATTCAGTGGATAATTGTTAAATACATTTCCTAAAATAGACCATATAAATTCAATTCATATTAAAAGTAACAAATATATCATTTTATTTATCATCAATAAAAAACAATCAAAATGTATTACTACGATAATATTAAAATTTCTTTGTTAAATTTCAAAAGCATATCATAATCATATATATACTATAAAATGTAATTGTATTCATATACCGATGGTTAATCATAATCAATTATATACTATAAAATGTAATTGTATTCATATACCGATGGTTTCATTCTCATTAATGAGGTAATTGTATTGTCTTGGTACTCCATCCACCCTCACCCCAAATAACTGTACTTTACGTGGAACGAGAAAATAGAGGGGTCCCATTTGTCTTGCATGATGAGGAATAAACATCTGCTGGGAAAAATCAAAGGTGTAATGGACCTTAGTGTAAGGGGATGAGCAAGGAATTGAAGGACCATAACCTCGTCTGACATTTTCAATCTCTGTCATCGATTCCATTACAGCTTGCTGATAAGCTTGTTTTTCCTTGGCAGCTCGTTGACGGTGATCTTGGAATGCAGTGGTACACCTGAGCTTTTCAACGTCACCAACGGCTAACCGAATGGCATTTCTGTGTCTCTCACATATGTGACAAACGTCGGTTCGTGGTGTACTGATCTTAATATGAGGTATACATCTCAACCATACATCTTTAAATGTAGATAATCCTAGCGCCTGTGGCGACTGACTACTGATCCTGAATATAACACTGTTTTCTGGTTTCATATTTATTTAATAAACATGATAAACAAGCACATAAACATTCAACGATCTACCTTTCTATCTTCTGCTCAACTTACTTCCTATTTTCTCAACAACACAAAAGATAAACAAACGGACAAAAACGGAAACGGACTAAAAAATACACCATAAACTCTGACCGGACAAAAACGGACACATAAATAATTACACTTATGACATACAATAACAACGTCAGAAAATCATAATAAAATAGAAATGAATAGGAAATTAAACATTGTTAATGTTAACACATTCACAACACTCCCGCGACCAAAAATGAATCATGGTTTTAACCAATCTTTGATCTTCTCTACTGCTCTACAGGCGGCTTGTCTCTTAGGTCTCTCTTGTGGTGAGTCTCTAGCATCCGCTTCTGTTTT